>NC_071402.1:129825488-130128518 GCF_017976375.1 Cuculus canorus | reverse complement strand
AGCAGTCAGCACTAGCAGTGCAAGGACAAAGGATGCTTTGCCCTGATACACTCCCCATCCCTTCTCACACACCTCTTGTGTCCCACACAATAACAGACACATTTTGGGTAATGACATAATTGAGTTGAGCCCTGAAATTTTCTCTCTAGATTAGTCAGGGTGTGTCCACAAAAATGAGCAAAGTGCAAAAGGGATTGATGTTTTTATCATGGGATGAATCCAAAGTGATTCTGCCATTTTACAAGTCGGTGTCTGTAAATAACTGTTGCAGTGTAGCAGTGATTAGTGCTAGTTTAGAGAAGTCATCAGGCAATCTTTGCAACTGTGTTCAGACAAAGTCAAGAAAATAAGAAATTTATTGGGAGGATTGAAAACATAGGCATCTCTGCCAGAGGTTTATGGAGAGCCAAGAGAAGAAACAGGATACTAAACCCCTCCTGTACTAGCCAAAATATCAGATTCTGTCCGCAAAAAGCAGTTGCTTTCTTTCCTTCATTAGATGGGTGATACAACATCCTTGCTCTGAAACATACTCTGCTAGAGTCACCGTACAATTAACCAAAAAGTTTCTGAGAACGTCTCATCTCTCAGCTCTCAGTCAGCCAGGTCTCAAACCTCACTTTACTTCCTATCCACCAGAGAAACTGGACATGGCAAGGATTAACTGAGTCAGCCAGTCTGTGTCGGTGAACAGGAGGCAATAATTCAACAGTTATTGAAAGGAAGTTGAAACAGTAGGGTCTGAACTATTTGATTGCGAAACCAGCAATGGCCTGTCAGTTCTTAGGCCAACTCTGTCCTAGTTTACAATGCCCAGGCAGGTCCAAAGCATTCATGTGGATTGCAGTCCCCAGTGGCACCACTCATGTGTTTAAACTGAAAATAAAATAAAATAAAATAAAATAAAATAAAATAAAATAAAACAAAATAAAATAAAATAAAAATCTGTCACTCTGTGAAATCTCAGCTTTAGCTTTGGCCTCAGGAAGCTGAAACTGCCAACGGAGGTCCCGTTCAGGTCTCATCCACTGAGGCCAATTTCCAAATCCCTTTAGACAGCTGCAGTTTTCCAGGACCTGTTTTGATTTTCCAAAGAGTACCTGAAGTCTCAATGGTATCACTTTCTTTCCAGCCGAAGGATACTGAACAATAAGCCTGATAGTACTCTGAGAGAACAACAGGCAGTAAAAAACACTTGTGCTTCCCTACCTGTCTTTGTTCCAGAGGCTTGTTAAAAAGAAAACATTCATGAGAAAATAATGATTGACTGAAAAAAATAAAACAGCTTTAAGTCCTTTTCTGTCCATTTAAACCTTTTTCCAGGTTTCCGTTAGGCATCATACAGGTTCATATTCTCTGTGCAGAATCAAATACTATACCACATAAGGTGAATTACTTGGCAAAATGTGACAGAATTCACAGTAGAAACACTGAAGTTATTTTAATTTGTTGGGTTTCGAGTTTTTTTTAATAACCTTATTTCATTTGTTTCTTTAATAGTCTAGAAAGCCAAAGGAAAACCATTTCATGATTGAAGTGTGAAAGGGACTCATAATTTATAAATTTTTGACAGCTCTCACACTGAGTCATAGGAAGAGAGAAGACTGGAAGCACTGATACCTGGAAAGCTGCATATAAATAACAGCACACGCCAAGACGTATCACCTTAAGCTCCTACTCATCTTTCAATCTCTTTTGTTAATTATTGCATGATATTCTCATTCCTTGGAACACCTCCCTGTCTCTTACTACTATCAGATCATAGACCTCTCAGAAAATGCCAGATGGAAGCCAGGAAGGAGGTCATAAGACAAGCCAAGTCTAAGCCCTCCACTCTGTTCAAAGCATAGGATAACACATTCATTAATAAATGTCTTAGCTACTGGGTAGTTTAATGAACCCACTTTCATCTCAACCTTTCAAATTTTTCCTCCTTGTTTCCTTCTCTCTCCCCTGTATCCCTATTCTTAAAAGCACAGAAAAAATACCATCCAAATATCATCCAAACCAAAATTATTCCTATACAAAATC
The DNA here is from genome assembly GCF_017976375.1 of Cuculus canorus. Lineage (NCBI taxonomy): Eukaryota > Metazoa > Chordata > Aves > Cuculiformes > Cuculidae > Cuculus > Cuculus canorus. The sequence continues at coordinate 130,126,487 of NC_071402.1, read as the reverse complement.
AAATTTTAATCTAAAGTCAGAATTTGAAAGGGAAAAAGGCAAAGCTCAATATTTATAGAAATTGAGTTATTAAAACACTCCTTTTTCCTTTCTTTTGCTAGAAAAAAAATCTTGATTTTTCCCTCCACATTCAAGCTTTCAGTATTTTGCTACTTCATAAGGAAAATAATGGGGGGAAATGAACATGAGCATAAGATGACAAACAATTCTGTGTCTTTTTTCAAACATGGAGATGAAATATCATAGTGACAGAGAAGTTCAGTGACCTAAGATGTTATTTATCACACTTATGTATACACTACAGGCTTGATTTGTTCATTTTTGGGGTTTTGTTTTTGTTTTTTTATCTTTAAGAACTAATGCTCCTTTAAGAAATCAGGGAGTATTTTGATCCTAAGGATAGAATCACAAAGAAGCCTCCCAGCATAGTATGATTAATTGGCCTTTTTCAAAAAGCAGTGGATAGAATCAAGATTAGACTCCAGGACCAAACATGAAACAATAGCTTGCTTTATTTCCAGCAGTTTTAATGCATGGAGATGACAGTTTTTTCATAAATGTCTCACTTAGATGATACTTCCAAGCCCTAGGTCACAATTAGGAAAGATGAAAGAATGGGTAAATCAGTGTCACCAATATTAATCCCCTTTGATTTCACAGCAGTTGCCCACAGATTTGCAAATTCTAGGATTGTACAATCATTTTCATGGAGTGCCTCTGTGGTTTCCAGTGACAGCTACAGCCACAGGAACCTCAAATAATGCTCCTGCTGGAGAGACCTGTAGCAGAGAGAATCCATTTAGTACTACAAAATCACTGTCTCGTTTTAGTTTCTGAAGCACGTATTTTGCTTTTCAGCAGATTGGAGTGTAGACTGGCATTAATGAGGTTGATAATTTAGTTCACTGATCAGAAACAACTGAAGGATATAGAATTCTATAAGTGAAAAACAAGACAAGAGCCAAAAAAGGCAATTTAGGAACACAAAGGACACTTTAGCAGACACTTAACCCTAGAGAGAAGTTACTTCATCACTTTGCTGGGATGCAGTGAAACTCCAGTTTAATTCTAGCCACTCATCTGCCAGACAATGTGGCCTGATTGCCTAAGTTTCTTGACCTGCAAAATAGGTCTCAGGAAAGAATATTTCTGTAAAGAGTATTGAGATTTTTAATTCAATATGGTACATAAAGGTGACTTATTACTGTTATAGACAAAGCCATCAGAGGTGAAATTTAGTCTCTGCATAAATCAATCACGGTTTGCCAAACTTTCAGGCTTTTGTGTTTGAGATTTACTGTGTAAAAACAATGCTGTATTTGCAAGCTGGCTGAACAAGAATTCTTTTTCTGGCGTGTAATTTCTATTGTTCACTTCTATTTATTGTAAAGGAAATAGATCGTATTGTACCAAGCCCAAAGGTGGTATTAGCTAGTAGGCGCCTTTGTTATTGAAGTAATAAATTATCAAGTTTTTATATCAGCTCTACTAAAGAGGCAACACTACATTCATATGCTGAATAAATGGACCATTGTTTCAGAGAAGAGATCCTGATTCAGAAGGGATTCCAAATTTCATTGCACCAAACTGATAAAAGAAACACTTTCCCTCTTTTACAACATGATAATACACAATTGCACAGAGAAAATGCATGCAGGGCTAGACATTCTCACTAGACTACTGACCTGAAACAGATGCGAAATAGCTGGAACATCTACATTTATACTGTCTCCATTCCTCTGCATTTCATCTTATAATAAATGTTCCAATTGGCATTGTATTTAGACCCCTTAGCAAGGGGATGCATGCAAAAAAAAGATATGATAAATTATATCTGACATACTGACAGTGTTTCTTTTTAACTCTCACTCTTTGGCCTATGTCATTTTATTTCCATGCAAAGAATTTGGCCCTTTGGTGCATTACAGAGAATCCAAAGGACTAACCTTTTAGTGCTGGGAAACAGCTAATGTTCCTGACAGTGAGCTAAAGCTGGAGTACCTCTTTGTCATGGCCAAATTTATGACATGGATCAAAAACTATAAAAAGCTGTGTTGCATCCTGCCATTAAGGAGAATTAATATTTTCAGTGGTACGTTAACCAAAGTTTTTCCAGTGTCTCTTGTTAAAAGCAGATTGTTGACTTTTCATCCTGGTGTGCCAAACGTTTTCACTGAAACCCTAACAAGACTTTCATCTTACAACCATTATTTCTTAATGGACTTGGATAGAGGCAGTGTACAGGAATGGATTTCCTTTTCAGCTCAGCGCAATGGCCCATCATTAGTGTGCTGGGTTTGGGAGAACCATTACACATGCAAACATTTAAAGTATTTCCAGGGTAACTACTTTTCTTTCCTGAAATGCAATTCATGTTTTATCTATTATATTTAAGCAACATTTGGTCACATTTCACCTTTCAAGTATCTCTACTATGATCAGTTCTCATTCTGCTGTAGAGTAAAAGTCATAACGAATGAGATCATACACAAAAACATTTTTTTATGGAGTAGTTTTGTAGAAATTTCCCCTCATCTTAGGCAATAAATCTGTCTCTGAATACCACGAAGCCTAAATGCTGACTGTTTGACAAGAATACTGTATGATGACATCACTCACCACTTATTTCTTGTTATTGGGTAGATTATAGCATTCATATTTGCAAAAAAAACCCCAAACAAAACAAATCTACTGTTTGCCCTTTTGGTACTTCTATTTTTAGTGATTTTCTACTCATTCCTGTTTTTCCTGCTGGTGATGCCCTGAGATCTGTCACCGAACAGCATTCACTCGCTTCGCAAGCATGATTTTTTTTTCCAAGCTGACACGTGCAGTGTCAACTGCTTCAAAAGTTATCCATTCCTCCTGTTAAGCCCTCTCATTCCTAATATGCACTTCTAAAGATTCCTTAGAATTACATACACAGATGCAGTTTTGGAAACTTTCAACCTTTGATGGTATTTTGAGTCATGGCCCTGTTGGCAGCAAATCTACTCAAAGTTAACAACCCTGGAGTGTGATACCATCAGTTCTAAGAAGCTGTGTAATATTTATATGTGTTCATTCAGACTTTATATCAAATGTAACAGGCTTTGCAACCTTCATTAAGAAAAGCTGGCACCCAGAGGTTACCATATGTTCCTCTTTTCAGGCTAGCGTTTAAGTGCAGATGTATATTTATTTTTCCACTCTACAGTCCTCCCTGAACTGTTCTTACTGCAAAGCTAATGAAACCATTGCTTTAATCCCCACTGGCCTTCAGGGTAAATCATATGGTCCTTACTATTTAAGAATTCTTTTTAGTGTGCTTTCTATTTCCTTGCTTCTGCAGTATTTATAACGTCCCAGTTCAAGAGACTTTGCTTTTTCTACAGGCGTCAGGGAAACTAAAACCTTTAGTATCACACTAGAGGTAGCACAGAAGCCAAATCTGCCTAAGTCAGATGCAGGACAATTCTTCTACCGCCCTTCTCCATTTGCGCAGCATCTTTTCAATTAGCTGAGCTGTTCAGGAGAGCCTTGATTTATGAACAGACTTGTCAGGCATTTTTAAGTTGGACTGCTCACCATTCTAACCCAAAGATCCTTCTTGTATTCCAACTACTGGTTATTTATACAACATAGTTACTGTAGACTGCCAAATTCTGAGCCCAAGAATATTATTTGACACTTTGCAATAGACACTATCCACCCTTTTTATAGCAGATGAATGCAACTAAAATTTCTGTTATTTCTCTCTCTGCATTGTAATGCTTCCACATTTTCTTCAGGCCTAATCCAAACACCATTTGGTGAAAACACCACAAATATAATGGGCAATTTAATTTTTTTTTATAAGGAACATATTCCAATTCATTTGAACTATGGACCCCACCCCACTCCCCTGATTCCCACATGTAACCTTTAATAGGAAGAGCAAATGTAGGGCATGCTGGAGGACTTAAGGCTGATGCTGAAAGTAATGGCAAGAAATTTGGCCCATTTTCTTCTTTTTCTTTCTGCAGTGCATGTTTTGTGAGATTAATTCCTCCGTGCTTGATTCTAGTCTATAAGATTAGACTTTTATACTTTATATCATGCTTCAGCAAATCCCACTGAACTCATTCTGGTTTATGCTTCTTCTTAGAGGAGACTATTATATGTAAGCTGAATCTCTTAACTATATCAAATCCAATATAAACACCCTCTTTATAAGACACACCTCACTCTAATGCTCAGTGTGGAACTCCTAACAAAAATTATAAATGGAGTGCTTTGTTCAGGCATTTAACTCTTTCATTCCTCATATCAAATCACAATGCTTAAGCTGGTTTTATGTTGCATTTGAAAATTAATATAAAGGGAAGCTGTAACTTAACCCATGTGATGCATTTGAGCAAATCTGGGAGAAGATTTTAACAAGAGATGGAAATTTAGGCTGTGACTTCACCAAAGTTTTGAGATTTTTTTAAACTCATTTTTTGGAGGAGTGTCTGGGAAGGAGTGAGGGGAGGGGGGACGTGCTAAAAATTTGCTAATTGTTGGAGAATTCAAGCCTGTTTTCATTTATTTGAAATTATTACATAATGGAAGTGGGACGCTATAATTCAGCCCAAATGGACAACTTCAATAAGCCGGTGGAAATGATTCAGTACATTAAAGAGAAGCTGTTTCAATAACAAATCTTTATTATAATCAGGAGTGAAGTGGTTAATTTAAGTTTTTACTGAAAAACAGGCTGGCAAAAATGTTTCCAGGGATGTGGGGATTTTTTTCCTTTTACTCAGTAGGGGTTTGGAGAGGAGGTTTGGAAGGGAAGGAGGGCTTCAGTTCCAGGATCCCTGCATTCCCACGAGTTCCATTAAGGAAGGGGGAAGGGCTTCCTGCTGAGGCAGCCATCTGCAGCTTTCTGTGAACAGCAGGAACCAAAGGCCTGGTAAAAGGAGAGTAAACCCGGGGTGACAATTTTGTCTGCATTCAAAGACAGAATGTGGCTGATTTTTTTATTATTAGTCATGTTGCTACTATTATTATTATTAAGGCGGAGGGAGGGTTCCTCTGGCAGAATTAGCAGGTCGATAATGGAATCTTAATTACGAACAAACAATAGTGTTACAGGCAGAAAAGTCACTAGCACAAACACACCCTGACAGCCTCTCCTGGAATGCGCTGCCGACAGCAAGCTGGGATTGTCATCATCCAAGCTACTGTCGCTCTGCTACGAACTATCTGGAACCTGTGGATGCATGTCTGAGGTCCCCTTAAGTTATTGCTTTCTAGGCTAGAGTAAATTAGACCTGGATTTTTGTAAAGTGCTGTCGCTTAATACCTATTTTATTAAGGTTATTTTTATGCCCATAATTTGAAGCTAACACATCTGTTATTTCCTCCACTGCCTGGCTTTGGTGAACATTGCCTATGGAAAGTAACAGAGAGTGACACTGGAAAAAATAACAAGGGTGTTTTAACTTCCAACATCTGGAGAAAACAATATTAAGGAAACAGGAACAAATAGGTACGGTAGCCTACAAAGCAGAAGTCCATTTTTTAACAACAGTGCATAGTTTATACGGTATGGTAGATTTTTATGATTTTAGTCTGGGCAATCTAATACAAAAAAATAAGGTTGAAAAATTTCATTAAAGAAGCAGCAGTTCCAGTTCTTGTTTAGGTCATCCTAATGCCAAAACCCCAGGTACAAAGGAAGAGAGGAAAAAAAAAAAGTATTAATATCCCTTCCAGAAAAGGGTTTCAAAATTCCATCTCAAACCCTTCCCATTATGTACTTTTCAATAAAGTTTTATCACTGCTACCTATATGTCCCTGGCTGCTAACTAAAGAGATGCAGAAAATATATGAAACTTCAAAACTGAATTATGCATTCCTTTGGAGTGATAAACATCAAGATTAAGAGAGCAGTGGTAGTGGTAGTGGTAAAATCTACATATAGACAAATATAAATACTATACTTCAATGCTACTATCTTTTATTCTTAAATTTGATAGATTTATTTTTACAACGTACATTCCTAAACCCTCCCATTTGTTGTCTGAATTCCTGTTTGTGACCTTGGAATTCCAAATTTATGATGTCATCCTCTGCCTTTTTGTCCAAGGGCATTGTACTAAAAAAATGAAAACAGTATGAAAAGACTTCTCTGTCCCTTCACATCCTCTCCTTTTCTTCTGTTAACGCGTATTACCTTGGCATACATTTGAAAAATCAAATAAACATTTTAAATGGTAAGGTAACTAATACTTGACATACTCTGTAAAATAGAAGTCTTGTCTTTGTTTCACAAACATTACAGTATGTGTGTAGCAGAATCTTCTCATTTCTTGCTACTGTTTTGGGGTATGGAGATTGCCACTGTCATTTAATATTTTCCTTTAAAGAATACAATATACAGTATTGCCGAAGAGCTTCTGCCTTTTTTTCTTTTAAGTCTCCGAAAGGAGGACTCTGCTTCCAGTGGCACATGATTATTTTAGCAGGTTTCCTCATATAAATGGCTACATGTATGTAAAGTCTGTTTCTCCTGCCGGTAATGAGAAGTAGATAGATGGTGATTAAGAACAGATCCTAATGGCTGGACCAGTGCTTGTGACAGCAAAAGCCAGAGGAAGTCATTACACACCTGAACGGTAGATGTACTTTTAGCTCCCAGTACAAATAACATGTGCCCCAGGTCAGTAAAACGCTCATGCATTTGAATAGGTTTGGTTTCCATGCAAAGCTAAAGGTACGTCCAGGTGCTCTTCTGAGTAGGTTTTCTGTCTGGATACATAAAAGTGATCCCAGGCACAAGTGAAACAACTCCATGTACTGGCTGAATGTCCCCGCCAAGCTGCAAAACAACAGGGTGCAGCGCAAGAGAAATACAGAGTCATGAGAAACTACACTTCTAAATTATATCTGATTAAAATCTTAGTGCAATATGAAAACTGACATAATGAATGCCAGCCTAACCCAGAAAATCCTCCTTATTTTAATAGGTGTTACAAAGGCTCAGCACCTCACAAGATTAAGTTCAAAATCACCTTTACAAAGAGTCACCTTCACAACCCCAAAATACTAATTTTTCTAAAGAAGCTTTGGGGCCCAAACCCACACAAATAAAATGTAAAAAAATTGCCTGCCCTAAACACTACCATCTGAGACCACAATGTTTGCACATTACTAAGAAGAATACAAGAACCTTTTTCTGTCTTTACATCATAAAGCATTGTTTTTCTCAGATAAGACTTAAATGTATCTGTTTCCCAATGCTGAAATCAAAGTGCTACGGCAACATAAATGTTGTACTATTTTACAAACAAACGAATAAACAAACAAAAACAAAACCCCACAACCTTGCCTTAAGAGCTTTGCTTTTCAAAAGTTGAAGTAGACAATGGGAATTATTCTGAAGCGAGAAGTTTTTCATAGTTTTCCCTGCTCCTGTCCTTCCCTGCAAACTCCACAAAGCTGCTAACCCATGTTTGGAGATGTTTCCCTTCTGGAAACACACCAGAAACTCTTTGGCTATTTTATGTCACAATGCAGATTGTTTCTTCTATATATGTTTATATCAGCTTCATCTGTGATTGCTCTGTCACCTCATGCAGAAAGCAGCCTATGTTTTGGTGGATTGAAAACATAGTAGGCATTATTGATGAAAGGTGCAACATCTGTTTAAATGACACCTAGTTTTTTTTCGGCTGGTTAACAGTGTAATCGCTTTAGCTATCAGAGGAATGTGATACCTATGGGCAGCACCTCAGAACAACATGCAGGTATAGTACATGCATTCATAAACGAGTAAAATTTTTCACTGGATATATAGGTATCAGGAGACTTCTCCATCATTTAAGTCCTCAAAGTAAGTCTCCTGTGGGATTGGAAAAATGTGTGGGTTCTTTTCTAACCCTGTGAGGTGAATTATACCCAGTGAAACTACAGATATGCCTGTGCAGACCTCAGTTCCTCTGCGTCTCTGGTCTCAGCCAGCCACAATCCAGATCCAACACAAAAGCTGCACAGCAGCATTTAGCTGAGAAGTACAGTGTATTGGCTTGAGCATGGTCAGCCTCCAAACGTGCTAGCTAAGAATCCAACAACTAGTTCGTGAGGTGAGATTTTTAAAGTTTTTTCGTATGTACCATGCAGCCTAGAAATCAAATTGAAGACAGTAATCTTATCTTTCTCAAATTCATCCAAACATTTTAAAAAATGTCTAATAATACAAATGGCTTTAAAAATGTGTCAAACTTATTCAGTTTGTGCATGTTGTAATTTTGAAAAAAATGGACTGAGTTTGTTTTTAAAGATATGCAGACACATCCAGTTCTCACTGTAAAAGAAATGAGGTCGAGAGGTCAGCATTTCTTTTAAATTCTGATATCCTTCCTCGTTTATATGTGCCATAAAATGAGCTGGAAGAGCTGAATGAAGCAATGAGCACATATCACTTTTATTGACACCTTTTGTAGTACCAAAACAAACTATGCTGCATTTTTATTTATATACCAGGAATTCACCATTTCAAATGCTAAACAATGACATAAGGTACCTAAACATGTATTTAAGCATTTTCTGAATGCGTAGAATAAAGCAAAATCTTAAACTGAAGCTTGTGCTTAAGTACTTTGCTAAATTGGAACTTTACTGTTCACAAAAACTGCAGTTGCAAAGCAAGGAATTCTTCTACATATTACTCTGAAATTATTCTAAAAGCCCATCTCAGACATCTGAGTAATTCATAATACTTGGAAGTCAACAGGAAGACCAACGTCTGTCAACTGGTGTTTGGAGCAAGATACTGATTCCCAAGTGGAGCAGGGTTAAAATGTTCTAGCAACATCATCTGGCGTGATTTTTCAAAAACTTACAAGCAAGGGAATTGCACCAGGGAATGCACCCAGGGAGCATTAGGCCATGCTTTTGAGAAGGCTGGAGTTAAGGGTAGAACTCCGAGGAAATCACAAAGAAAAAAGTCATATGTCTTTCAGTCCCCAAGAATCTGCCAATGAATTTATAGCCAAGGATGTGAACCTCTACGTTACTTGTGCTTCAGATCTGCCAGAAAGAGATCCTTATTCTCTTCTACACCATATATATCACTCTTCTTCATAAACCAGTAGTCTGTAATTTCTATAAAATCTATAGCAAATAAAATAACAAAAAAGGGCAATCAGTCTTTATTCATCAGAAGGAGGCAGGAATAGGGTCACAACAGCTTCATCTCACTTTGCTTTCTGGTTTGACCTGGAAAGAAAAAGAGATAAGCTAAGGGGAAAGAACAATTAAAGATTTCTGAGCTGAACTTCACAGGACCAGCAAACTAATCAAGGAGAATTTGCAAGAGCTGTGACAGTTCCAAAGAAACTGAAAATATTTACTAACCCAAAGGCTGTTGTCCACTAGTGTTCTCACCCAAGATGCTATGACTCTCTTCTCATGTACCAGTGTGATAATAACTGAGTTATAGAATAAACCACAGAAAACTTAGGGGGCATTATTTCTGTGTTTGTATTAGACCTGGTTTCTTCTTAATTTTACCATATGAACCCTGAAACAAATATGCATTTCCTTTGTACCACAGGAAGAGGAGGTCTTTTAAAGCAGAACAAGTAATTGAAAAAAGATATTTTCTGGTTTCAATAAGAACTAAGCCTACATGATATAAAAAACCCCTGTGTTTTGCAACACCTGTCACAACTTCAAAGAATGTAAAAAGTGGCTATTGCAAAAATAACAGGTGTCAGCCTAAAGATGTGAGGTCCAATATGTGGCAGAAGCACAGCGATTCAGGCAATTGCTGTTAAAAGAACACACAACCCAGCCTCCCTCTTCCCCCCTCCAAAAGCAAAATGGAAAAAATCCCTTATGACCCACAAGAGTGGATATTTTTAAAACTCTTCATTTTCATATTATCTCATAAGGAATATATCATTGAAGTATACAAAGAGATTCAAAAATAGATTGGAACAAAACTGAGGTTGAGAAATCAAGCACTCAGAGCCAGGAAAGAGAGAAATAAAGATTAATGTTCAATTTTGTGTTTTGAAATATGGACCCACAAATGTTGTACAATGATAAAAACAATGCAAAATGGTTCATCAGATAAAAAATGATAAAGCTTACATGATCTGGCAGACATTTGGTCTCAGAATACTAAGTTTCCTGGTCCTAAAGGATTTAAGGTATTCCAAAGCATCTAAACTGATAAATGTCTAATACAGTCCTACAAACTGGACAGAGTTGTCCAGTTAGTCCAAATGAGAAGATATCAAGTGACAGAAATATTGGATATATTACAGATCTGGTCCTAAAACCAAATTAAATTTACTTACAATACACTGTGGATAAAGGGACCATAGCTAAATTCCCAGGATAGCTCATTTGTTACGATTTGTTTATGATTTCGTATTTTTGAGTCTACTGTTAGTAAATCTCTGCTAAGAGCTGAAATGAAATTTTAGGGGGTTAACAATATAAAATTTCCTTTTTTTCTTTCTAACTACCCTAGAGGGACAGAGACAGTAACATCCGATTAGTAACCACGCTTCCTCTGTGATGCTAACTGTGAAATATGTAACTGGCCCAGGGTTTTAACAGGGAGTATGTGCTTGAAGCATAGAAACAGACTGGGTTGTTTGAAACATAGCAACAGCCTGGGTTGCAGGGTCCTTCCTCACTGCTACCTAATTTGACTTATTGAGGGTTATTCATGGTCTGGGTCCCCTGAGGAACTGCTACAGTGACTCATCTAAACCTCATATCCGGTGTGTTTATCATCATGCTGTTGTATATGAGAACAGAACATCCCTTGCTTTAGAGATAGGCAGTTGTCCATTCGATGTAGGGTTTTCGGGAGTGCTTAAGTGACTCAGAAATTTACACTCATTCTTAAAAAATACACCTGGGGAGGTCTATCTGATGGTAAAGCAAAGTCACTGAGATGCTTTGGATATCCTTAGCCTGGATTTCCAAAACTAATTGTTCTTAATTATAAGACTGAAAAGCTTGAGTCTGCTCAGCAAATGAATAATCATTTGCTTCTCACGAAGAAGGCAGCAACCGAAACAACATCAGGGACCAGTCCCCATCACCAGGTGAATATCTCCTAGAATTAAGATAGTTGTGTATTACTTCTAATGAGCCACCTCTTTCTCCTTCAGTGCTATTCCTGCATCTCTTAAAATATTCTTAAAACGTTATCACCCTATTTTAGCCAAAATTCTAAAGATCTTAGTTTACCCAAGCACTATCTCTTCAGAGTCTTGTTTGGAGAAAAATGAATTCAATGCTTTTTTATGTTTTGCAGGAGGTACAATGCTGATTGCCAACTGGATGAACATAGGAAGAAAGCCTTCCTAAGGTATCACAGTCCTGTCAGATGCTTTGCCTTTTTGATCCAAGCAGCTTAGAGCAGCATCCATTTCAGGTGATGCTTTCTATTGAATAGACAGCACCAGATGTTCTCAGAATGTAGGGCTGTGCCCAAATAACCAAGTTCATTTTGTTCTCAGATGCTGAGAACTTAAGGCTGTGCCAAATTAATCTGACTAATTTTGTTCCAAATGTTTAACTGATAACAAAAAAACCCACCTTTGAAATACATATCTCAGTCAAAGTAGATAGAATTTTGCCAATACGCTGCAGGACACCTGGCAGTTCCAGAAGTAGATTTTTATTAAGGTCTTATTTTAACTCATTTAGAAATTCAAATGTTTTATAAAAGCAGAAAGAGTACAGACAACATATTTGTTAAGCAACAGTGGTGAAAATCTCTCGGCTTCCTTCAAAACTCTCAGTCAATATTTTCTTTTAAAGCTTTGTTCCATGAGGTGAGCTCTTGAGAATTTAAGTTCTTTGCTTTTTTTGCTCGGCTTAGCCAGCTCAGTCGGGTCTTTGTCAGCAGCTGGGAAACATTGCAAGTACACAGCTACCAGTTCATTTAGCACCAAACTGCAGCACACTTATTCATGATGCGCAGGACCTTACTCTCCCTATGTTAGTTTTAATAGAGATTCACTGGGAGAAAATGCTGCAGAAGTCTGGTGCTTAGTTGACAAATTGATACAGCTACCAAGTATCAAAGAGGATTGGAGACTGCAAAATGCAGCTCCAAAAAAAAAAAAGTATCAGGTTTCATTGAAGTAGCTGAAAGGTAACACTTCCTGATTTCTTGAGAAGAATTTTTGGCATTGTGTGCAATTTTAAGTTTTTACTCTAGAAACTGTAAAATATTCCACTTTTAGTGAACTGGGTAAAAAACAGCGGCATGACAAGAGGATAGGTGAAGCCTAGCTCTCTTCCCAGCAGAGAAATACCCCTTGAAATTCTGTTTCCTTCAGTAATTACTTCCTAACACTCTTTTCTCTCCATTTGTCTCATGTATAAATAGGAAGATAGACATAAAGAGAAACATTTTACAGAAAAATCGTTTGACCCAGGCTCCGCCATGAGACAGACCTTGGAGAACCTCCCTGGCAGTGAAACACAGGGAGGAAACAGGTGTGGGAGTGAGCCATGCACACACTTCCCTCAGCAGTGGCCACAAAATTTAGACACAACAGCCAAACTGCATTCCTGCAGAAGTAGTATTTGTGACATAACATCAAGTGGTGTTTGTGGTAGAATAGCAATGGTGTGAGGAACCTTTCGAAGAAAAAGAGTACTGAAAGATGAAGCAGTATTTCTCTAGAAAAGAGATGGCTAGGGAGAGAAAACAAGTAAAAGGCTGCAGAACCAAAGCATACCACCTGGTAATTCTGAAACTACTCAAAATTTGGTATCTCATTGCTGAATGCAAAGTACTTCTCTGTCTAATGCAGAACATCTTTGACGTTATATGTTTGTTAGTCTTCACAGAACTGCTGAAATCTTACTCAGTTGTGTTCACACGTAAATTATAGAGTGCTTTAAGAATTGTTGATGTTATGTATTTCCACAGCACCTGTCAAAATGGAGTCTAGCTTCAAACCTGAGCCTACGAATAGTGACCAGAGCCAATCTACAGCTTTCCCTGCTGTCATCGATCCCAAGCTTTTCATTACCATATCACATACTGAAGGGTTTCACTTCCATACATTCCATAAAGGTTGTAAGCAGTTTTTTTCAAAAATATTCACCTACTGCTTTCTCTTTTGCTGCAGACTGAAATGATGTGCAATATGTTTGCTTTTGAGCTATTCTAATCATTCTACAAAGTGTTATTTTAAACCCCTAGCTAAGTTTTATTAGTGATAGCATATTCTTTTTGTCCAGCGTGGTTCTTCAAGCAGTGTACAGGTGTGTAATCTTCACTTTTTATTTAAATTTATCTCTATCATCTACAGAGTATAACTCCTAGAAAACCTATGTTCTTTCCATATTTTCTTTGCTGAGATCTTCCCAGGTGCACAGTACCAATTTTTAAAATCAGAAAGGACCTTCAACATACATGGTAGTTTCTAAGCCATAACAAATTAACTGACCAAACTGGGTAAATATTCTCTGCGTTGCAGTATTCACTCCCTACACAATGATATTCATCACCCACCCTCTTCCTTCCTCCGCAGACTCTCAGAAGATTCACACTATATCCATTTCCAGCGGTCCTCTCAGATTCCCCAGGCAAATGCCAATCAAAGCTTCCTTTGTTGGCAATATGTACATTCCTCCATGAGCTATAAAGGGTAAAAATGTCCCAACTCTCTACAGGCTATCATAGGCACGTGCAATGTTATTGTCCTATAGTTTATCTTACCGTACCGTAGAGAAATCTCATCATCCTGTTTTCTTTATATGGACTACAGATGTCTTAGCCAAGCTTCCTCACCACTGAGTCACCGACTAGGATTGTTTACGTCTTCATAATGAGTCACCTTCAGGATTTGGCTCTTTGTCAATATATGGGCTGATGGTTTCAACTAGTCTCTGTTTTGCCTCATTCTCCTTTGTCTTGTCAATGTAGTTGTACCTGTTGGCAGTATGAACACAAAATGGCTCACTTCTACTTTTCCTTTTGCTTTCTGTATGCCACTTCATGTTGACTGTTGACACTCTCCACTGCTGTTCCAGAGCATTGACTTTCATGTTGCTCCAAGTTCCTGTATCATTGAAAATACAATTCAGATTTCTTTTTTCTTGCACCTTAGACCATGACTTGACAGGCAAAAGTGTTCTATCTTTGCTCAGATGGCAAACGACATTTAATATGTCTTCCATTCTCCTTGTTTATAAATAGGAATATTGTGACTATTGCAAATATCTAGGATGGTTTAGAAGTCATGTTGCTTTTTTCCACACGTATCTTTTCACTTACTGGAATGTGTAAATGACTAGGAATTCTGCTGGCCCGGGAGCTTTTCTTTTCATGCTGTCCATCATCTTGAAGGTTCATTTTATGAATGTTCTGGTTTTATTAATTCTTTCCTTTTCTAATCACTATGTTTAGTATGTCCACTCGGCACCTAACTCCCCCTCAGATCTAAACTCCTTGCAATCAGTGGTTGGCTCAGCTCCCAGAGTTAGTCAGACTCATGTTCTGTTTCATCTTCAGGCTTTTATGTACTGTTTCAGAGCTATTATAGTTGTGTTTCCAAAACAGAGTAGTATTAATATTTTCGTTATCTCATTATTTTCTATATTTATATTGTAAATATGTTTTTATATTAGTTCCTCTCCTTCAAAAAGATTTTTTTTAAAAAAAGAAAAGGATTAAAGTGCTTGATAAGGTCCCTTTAAGAGTCTTCATCATTCCTTTTTTCTGAAGTGGTATTTGCTTTGTTGCATAAAAAACCTTATGGCAACTAAATTGGGGTGAGAGGTAAAATACTGCTAAGAATTAGAAACAGGCTAAGAAACCAAAAACAAAGAGCCAGAATTAATAATCAGTTTTCAAGGGAAAAGGTTAACAGGAAGGTGACTAGAACTGAACGCAGTTTGCCAGGTGAAGGTAGAATATGAAGATATGAGTAAAAACATCACTGTGTTTAATTATTACTAACAATATAAATAAGTCTTAGCTAAGTGTTTTGCAACTAAATCTGTCAAAATCACAATCAAAAAATTTCCTTTAAAGATTCAGTCTACAGCCTCGAACATAAACATGATTTTCATTCACAACCACAACTTTTGTGGATTGAAACATGCCCTTATCTTATTTTTAAATACCAAGGTCTTTGTGAGAAGGTCAGAATATCTTTGAAGAGTTCCAAATCCTGTGTACTTAAGACACAGCTTTTCTAAAAAGAGAACCAGTTATTCAATTCTTCCACTTTGTCTACTGATCTTAGCTACGGTTTCTTAGGCATACCCAGTTTAAACAGACCCACTCACCTACCCAGAAGCAGCATTTTGTGTTCTCCAGTGCCAGTTCAGACTAATGGTCAGTGCTATAATACTGTTTATTTTAAAATCAATATAGATAAACAAACCCTCCTATTTGTCATTATTGTTTCTTTTTTATAATTAATCCTCCTAGAAGTTACAAATTAAACATCACTTACTCAACTAAAATGGAAACTTCATATAACTGTTTCTTTCATAAAGTACAGATCAAATATAAATTCACATTTTTTTAATATGGAAATACTTATAGTGATGAAAGTTATACTTAGTACATGTGGAATGTATGCTTCATTTTTGAGCATGGGGATTTTTTTAAATAATAATGATGCCAGTGAACTCCAAGATGATTAAGTTTAATGGGTCCTGGAACCTGCTCAGATCTAGCTGCCTCAATCCAAATAGTAATGTGCATACAGAACTCTGAGCAGAAAAAAAACAGACTGAAAGACTCATTGCTCTGGTAGGAAGTATTATTTGTGCCAGTGAGAGGAGACACTAGCTGGTTTATTTGCTTGAAGGATTAAAAACACTGGCTCACATGAAGCGTAACCTTGTTGTAGACAGGATTCCACTATGAAATTTGCCCTGATATTAGGATTATATTTTTAGGTTAGGTCCAAAAAAGTGCTGTTAGTATTTCTTGAACTGCCTGAGGCACCAATAAAGACAGCAATAGGCACTGTGCTGGATTGCAGAGGTAAAGAATGATCTAATATGATTTTTTTTTGTTTGTTTTCAGACACTGGACCTCATCTTGACACTTTTCCCAGTGTTGTGCTGGGTAAGAGATCTGCAATTATAGCCAGCCAGCTGTTTGCACACTCTGAAACCACAACCATAAAAGAAAGCAGGCTCAGTAGGGGTGTGACAGAGCCAATTTCCCAAATTCTGGAGGTTTTCTATTAAACTGCCATGCAATGTTGTTCTTAATGCACTCGTACTTTAAAATAAATGGAAACTTGTGAACTGACACTGTTAATGACCAACAAACAACAGCATCAAAATTGTATTTGGAGTAAGGAAAACAGAATTACCTTGTATTTGGCTGCTCTGACAATGTAGGACAAGATAGTCTCAGTCTTGCAGTTTAGCTGTTTTATGTTATCCATCAAAATCTGGGATGATACATGAACAAAATGTGGAACATCTGTATATTGTTGAGAGCCTCAGCATAATTTTTAATTAGAAGATGTGTTTTGAATGTTTTCTCACTTAGTGTGCTAAATAAACCAGCAATTTTAAAAACACAAACCCCAAATTATTTATGGCAACCCAATTAATTCACTGTTCCAAACCCAAAACTAGCCCAGCATGAATGCTGACCTCACCTCTGCTACTATAGCTAAAAGGAAAACTGATGCACTACTCAGGCTAGGCATAATTAAGAAGATTTAAAAGTCTTCTACTGGATTTTTCAGTCATTTGTTAGATATCTGCCAGGGAAAAAATAGTGATAGAGATTCTGTTCTCAGGGTCAGTGAAAGAGTGCGGTCTTTCAATAAAGCATATGCTAACATCAAGTCCATCACATAAAAATGGGGAGAGAATAAAAATAGAAGGATTAGTGTGCAAAATTGAAAGAAAGGGACAGGTTTATGGTGAGGTTATGAACAGTTTCACAAGGAATTGATTACTGTTTTGATTAATGTCCTGGCTCTAGAAATAGAGGAGTCTGCAGGTGACGTGAAGTTAACAGGCAAGAGGACAAGGAAACCCCACTGGGAGAACTGGATATTTGTGAACTGAAATGAGATGACACTCAGTAGAGAAAATAACAAAGGCCAAGAACTAAAATTCTCATCCAGAAAAGGTTCAGCAGATTCTGCTCTGGAACTACCAGATGAATAAATCTAAAAAAAAAAAAAAGAAAGAGAAGCAATGCTCTATTAAGATAACACTAGGAAAAGAGTAGCAACTTCTTAATGTCCAACTGTGCAACCTTTGGGAGACCTCATCTGCATACAACTTGTGTTCAAGGAAAATTAATTTATCACCAGAACAAGTGTAGAAATGAAATACTAAGCCAGATGAATTAATAATCTATTATGTGAGAGGAAACTAAGAAAGGTATAATGGTGTAGCCTTATAAAATTAATGTGGGGTGGGCAAATAAATATCAGGAAAGCGGAATAGTTATATAAGCCAACAGACAGGGCTGGCACAATAATAACTCAGCAAGCACTCATCATGAATTGCTTGAGGCTGGAAACTGAAAGATGGTGTCTAGCCATTACAGCAACAACTTTCTGATGGAAGATCTGTGCCAAAGAGGCAAAAAAAGCATAACTGGTCTTCAGAAAAACTTAACAAACTATTAAAATACATGGTGGGTATATTAAAGAACTTGTACAGATAACTCAAGATCGCTTCCATTCCCATGTTTCTGTTTGATAAATTCCTGTGAAGAATAAACGCCCAGCTGGAACAAAATTCTTCGTTCCAAAGATCCACCAGCTCTCTGAGGAGCAGAGCTATATTTCACAAGCAGCTTTTTCATTGTGACAGTGACATCTCCTGTAAACTAGAGGCAGTAATAAAAGACTAAACAGGCTGACTTGTTTCTATGGGATAAGTATGTTGCCTTGCACAGTGAAAGATGCCACTTTGCCACCTTACCCATCTGAAAGTCCATTACCTGAGAGTCATTTTAACCCAGCAAATGTAACTTTCCTGAAAAGTATTCATCTCTGAGGAACAAAAATACCCTCAAACTCTCTAAAATAGCATTTGAATAGTCTGAAATGAAGACAAACTCAACATTAAGCATCTCACAGGGAAGTCTCATAGAAGCATTTTCTTCCATATTTACTTCAATCTGCATGGTGGGATGTATGCAGGAAATGTCTTTGAAGAAAACTGAACCAGCCATATTCTCTGCAGCGAATATTGTTTAATCCAAAAATATGCAGGCAAAAAAGCAGGCACGATAAAACAATGTTTAAAACAGATTGCATCAATGATAGAAACCATAACACAAGTCCATTTTCTTAACATTGTTATGAAGGGAAGAAAGTCATTCTCATTCCATACATTTTAGCAGTTTTCTGTGTCTAATTAATTCACTAAATTTAAGCAATGAATTCTGGCTGAAATTTCCTTATTTTCATTTGAACTCCTGAAGAAATTCATCAAAGAAGAGCCCTTAGATCTTACTTGGCTGAATTCAAGCAAAGTCAGGATCCCTTCAAAACCCACAGCTCTTTCATAAACAGTGAATTAAAAATATAAACACTGGCTCGTTTCTGATCCTTTGCATTGCTAATATTTTGTCCTACATGCATAGATCATTCATTCATTCAAAAAAATTCATGCTGAGTAACTGTTCAAAAAATGGCTTAAATCCTTTAGCACATTATTACTGCACTGCCTCAATAAGGCTTTAGTATACCAAAAAGGATATTTACTGTAAATATGGTACTAGAAGCAGCTGCATCACATTTACACAAAAATAAAACATACCGGGTTGTTTAGAAAAAAAAAAGAGGCACAACATATTGACGGTTGCTTTCCCCTATACTTCTGAATTAAGAATAGGAAATACTGTGCTTGAGGTCCCATAAAGCTTGGTATGTGTTGGGAACAGCAGTCTTGGCTTAATTTGGGCCTGGTTCCTTTCCACTTTGAAGGAACAAAATGAGACTTTAACAGTTCCAGGAGCGTCTAGGTAGCTGTGAATTCCGGATTCTAAAGCATCCACGTGGGCAGACCTCTGCCCATAATGTAAAGCATATTTTAGGGAGACTGACTTTTAGAACAAGATCGGACCATCTCCCCTCCTACCAATGCAGAAACCAAATCAAATCCCTTTATTCGTCTCTCTCATATATGTGTTTTAGGAATTATGAGGCTCATCTTGAAGAGATATGTGCAACTGAATTGCAGTTGTGAAATTCATATCATTTAGGGATGTCCATGACTCATACCAAATCAGAAAAAAAGATATTTGGAAAACACGGTATAAGATAGTAAGAATGTAAAGAGTAAGTTCCATCATAAATGTGGAGTTGTATTATATTTATTTACAAAAGGTATTTAGGCACAGAGGAATAGGAGCCACCCCTCCTCCTCATTCACACCCAAAAATAAGAGGGTTTTAAATCCCAGTGTGGAGCAATTTCAGGGATTCATGTAGTAGAGAACTACGTAGCTCAGGGCTTTCAGCCAGGAAATTCTGTAAATTTGTCTTCGGATTAAACAGTGCTATGCAACTCAGTTACATTATAGCCTTATTTTGAATGCTTGCACTTGGCAATGCCTCTGGCACAAGATGTCTTATATTTTTTGGCTCCTGCAGAGTTTCTGCTAGAAAAACACTTTGGCAAAATTGGCATCTACTGTTTAATCTCTTAAAAGGGTATGGAGATAAAATCCCTTTAATTGCTCTTAGGTATGTACATGTCTTGAAAGGTTTAAGACTAATTTTTATAACATGAACTAAATATACAGTCTGACCTAACTTCCTATCCAGCCAGGAGGATCTTTCTAGATCAAAGATGAGGATGCTGAAAGAATGCAATAAAATTGCATCAGAAAAGAAACTTACTGTCTGGCATTGCTATGCAGGGGTTAAAGACATGCCTACATGGCAGCCAAGAACTATGATTTAAAACTTGCTTGAATATGTGTGCACAAGGTGCAACTAGCTGGTCAAGTGATGATAAATGTGTAGCCTTAGCAGAGCAAAGTGTGGACTGAAAACTTAATCTGAAAATTTGGGTAATTATTTAGGTGGTGAACCTGCACTGAACTCCAAGCTGCCACTGCTGACACTTCTATTGTAGGACTTAAATTCCTATCTAGATGCAATAAGCAAAAAAAGTCTGACAAGGCTTTGTTTGAAGTATATTATGAATTCAAACAGTGGGAATGAAATGAGGAATGGGAATATTACTGGACCATTACATCTGAAACCCTGTTTCATCAATAAAACTGACTGTTAAATTTCTCTGATACTCATCCTTCTAGCAAAATCTCTACCTCCTCTGATTTCTTGTTGCAGTTGCTGAGCAGCATTTGGAAAGTGTTTCTGGACTGCGTTTTTTCATGAGAGAATTCAGAGGAGAGCATAGATGTGCCTCTCCTTAATTGACTGGATCCATAGACTAAAGAGCAACCTTGAAAACCTGGAATAATAGTGCCTGTTTGCTTGAACAAACTCAACCATGATTGTATGCTTTAATTTTTCAACATGATGTTGAGGTAGGGCCTGAGGAAACCCATAAAATTGTTTAGTTTGGCTTTCTGGTAGTTTTCCCCAGCTAGAGCGCATGAAAAGCACTGAGGATGCAAGATCCTGCTAAGTTTCCATAGAGCGCCTGACTTAAACACCACAGAACATTCTGTACATCCCGGAGCAGAGGATTGTGTTGCTCTGCTCACCCTAGGGACAGCAAAAAGCAGCAGCAACAGCAGCAGTGGCAGGTCATCAACTGGAAACTGGAAATCTGCCATCTTTTAATTAGTTGCTCTCTACTTTGTAGTAATCCTATTCAAAATCCTATATAATGCAAGGTCAGGTTTGCTGTACAAGCTGAAATAATGCCAAGTCAAATTTTTAATCATTTAATTAGCCAGAAACACCTTTTCAGATGGAAAGAGTATAATCTCATCAAAATTAGGAAGCAAAATTAAGGAGTTCTTTCCTATTCTTAATCATTGTTTAGACGAACAAAGTTGATTCCCAATTGACTCTGGATTCAAGAACCACTTTGCTTTAACTAGAGATAACTGCTTTCTGTGCAACTTTTAACTTCAATTTGGTCTCGAGTTCCATGTAGACAGTCTTTCAGATACAAGAACAAACTTCTCATTCCTCCTATATCCAGTGTAGGGGTATTTTAAGCCACTCCAGTTTTCAATGATTTCAACCAAACTGGTTTGTGTGCAATCACTGGATGCATTTCAGGAGGAAATGATGCTACCTCTTACAAACTGTACACAAGATCTTAAAGCAAAGAATATCAAAGGCATCAAAGCCTTAACATAATTTCACTGACTGTTGCAGAAATGAATAGGAAAGATTAAGTGTTACTTAGTTACACAGAAAATCAATTCCTGATTCAGAAGCAGAATATGGGTCTCCTGACTACTAATCCAATAGCGTGGAGGAAAATGTTGTCTTCATCTCTATCTAAATGGAAGATTTCTCACATCTGGTCCCTTCCACACTTCCACCGTCACACCACTTCACTACTTGTTCAGGATGCTGCGTTGAAATGTGCTCTTTGCTGTGGCATTAAAAATAAAAAGGAAAAAGAAAAAAGCAGTAATTTATAGAGGATAGGTTCATATTAATGCAAATTAATAAGGCTCTTCTGTAAATATGCTGCAGTATATTGTGGAATATAATATAATCCCGGTAATATGAGCTGTTACTACAAGTCTCTGCTATTAAATCATTGCCAAAATGTGGGGGAAAACTGCCAACCTTATGTGCAAATTATGAAGTGTGTAGATTCACAAGATTCTGCCTTATTGACAAAAGTAAACTCTTTTCAAAATAGACTCATTTAGATAGCTGATTTCTTTAAAGACATTTATTTTACCTTGCAAGCATCATCCATTTGGGCAGGAAATTAATTTTTCAGCTAGTGATCTTTTTCATAACACCTCTTAAAATTATATTTTTGTCTGGAATGTTAGCAAGAATAGCTCTATATAAACATACCCTGAGAAAAAGTTTGCAATGCCTGACAATACCCCAAATACTTCAGTAGGTGCAGAGCATACAGGTCCTTGGCATTGACTCACAGCTTCAAGTTCCAGCTTACAAAACAGCACGGAGTTGCATGCAGTATTTGGCAGGTTTGGGGCTTAAACCTCACCCCAAACAGGCAAGCAGCCAAACTTTCAAGAACTGCCTCAGGCTACCGTGGATCTCCCAGCTCTTAGTCTGGACCTTTTGTCAATCAATGGATCATTCCTCCTTTACTGTGGATTCTGTTCTAATAGGATGTCTTGGAGGATTCCACTTGACACTCTTCTCACTCTTTAAAGCCTGTTCTTTAATTCCACTTCCCTCTACAGTATCCAGCTCTCCCTCATTCACTTGCTCTGGGGAAAAGTGGTAAGTTTGAGGCTTCCCAGTCTTACAACAGGAGATATCTTTCCCAAACTTGAAACATTCAGACCTATTTATCTAATCTACTACAGTTTAACAGCCATGACATGTAGTGTAAGTATTGCCAGGGATGAACAGGATTAGCAAACAGGGATGAAAAGAAACTTGTTACTTTTTCCTAACTTGTTCTCAGATAGGGGCAAAATAGAAGCAGTTCTACACCTGGAAATGATCCCACACCAAGTGACCCTCCTAGCTCATCATCATCTCAACTCTGCACTCAGTTTAAAAAATATTTCTCACTGCACAGGCTGTGTCTGCAACAAGATATTCTCAATTAATGGAAGCAGTCTCTGGAAAGAGTTGACTATTATTTTTCCAATGAAAAGTGATCAAATGGAATATGCTCATGGGAAGTTGTTCAACTGAAATATCCTCCCTCTTACTCTTGCCATACAACAATGCGTTTTTGGTAAATGCTGTCATTTGTTTATTTTAGAAAAAAAAATAGTTCTCCACAAATCGTTTGTAAAACCAAGACAGTTCAGGTTTCAAAATTTATGGAATTTTTTGGTATTTGTTTTCACATTTCCCATAACAGATTTGATACTTGCATACATCCTTCCTCTTATTGCTTATTAATAAGCAAAAGTAATGACATAAGAAATGGTTAAAGGTTCATCGCTTAAGTCCTTAAACATTTCTATTTATAAAGGAAGGGAAAAGGAATGTAAACATCTACAAAGTAAGAAAGCAGCCATAGTGTTTTAACTGTTAATCCTAACAGAGTTTTCACTCGTTCCACAAAGAAAAATTTATTTCCTTATCATCTTTTCTTAGTTTTAACACATTTGCCAAAAGAATTCTTTTTGTACTAAAAATCCACCTTCATTTTTCTTTTATAGCGTACTGTAAATCCACCTATATTTAGTATCCTGAATTAGTCTATATGGAAGGCAAGAAAAGGCCAGTGTCTCAAAAAGAGTGTCATCTGAACTGACACTGCTTATGCCATGTGGTGACCAGAAGTTGTTAGATAAAGAAAACAAGCCTAAAACAAACATAAGAATCTGAAAGAAAAGTGAAAAAATGAAATGCATAAGGTAGCTGGCAGGCCAAGAATGAGACACAATGCATATATCTACACTAGAAATTTAAGCATGCCAACTGGCATCCTGGCTGCTGTAAACCACTGGCATGTCTTGACCCATGAACATATTATTAAATTCTCTCACTCTACAAGCACAGCCTGCATGGAACATACGATTTGGCAATGGTCCCTGGTACATGGCAGCTGCTGCACTGTGCCCAGAAATTGTCTGACAGTACTAAGTGGCCCGGGCTTAAAACCAGGCTGAGGCAGCTGTAGAAATATAGCAGTACAGTTGATTACATCCTATCAGCCAGAAACATTGCCTTGACTTATGGGTGTGGACGCAGCCAGTGAGGCTGCACTGATCATTAGTAATAGGTAACATAATGTCACCCTTCTGTTTCCATGGAAAACACTAGCAACAGTTCAGAGATACAGCCCATTGCATTATTAGCTCTCTATTTTCTCTTTATTTAGTACATTCAGGGAAAAAAGGCAAGTCAATGGAAAGTTGCCTTCTGAATTGATGGAATCGTTGGAAAGGAAACAATAAACAAAGGAAGCAGAATTGAAATGAGAGTTAAAGATGTCAGTTTTCAGTTTTCTCCAGAGCTGCCCTGGGAAAGGTTATTTTTAGGATTGTCTTTGTAGTCCTGTGTAGTGCTTGCCTTTGCCGCCTTTACAGTTATATATTAAACATATAAGTACAAAAGCAAACTACAAGTTTCTTAGGCATTCCTTTGCACTCAAGGTCATGAGTTTTCTTCACTATCTCCAAAACTTGTTTGATTTGGGATTATTATGGGACTTGAACAGAAATATCATTTTTCCTTTTAAACCTGTACCACAAGGTAGATTTAGCAAAAGTCATTTTACTGGTTAGCAACAAAAGTAATGATGGATTTTAACTTATGGTTATGTCATTACGAATATATATTTCAGGGCTGAGACCTTACAGCTGCAAAATATAGGACTAGTTTTACTTCACAAGCATTGTCCGAACATTTTCTTTCATTTTGATCCAAATAGTTTCACACCCACTGAGTTAGACTTTGACTTTCAGGTTCGAGCAAACTGAAAATTTCAATCAGCTCCTCTGCTAGAGCAAATTGGTGTAGCTCCACAATGGAGCAAAATATTGACTTCAATGGAGCTACATCGATTAACACCGGGTGAGGATTGGATCCTGATCAAATTGAAACTAAATTGAAATTGCTGTGCTTCACCTGGTGTTTATTCGCACCTCACATCAAAACCATGCAAAGCTATGAGTTTTGCCTGATTCTGATCTAAACTCACACACTATATATGCTTAAAATTGAGTTCAGGTCATTCAGGAGTTCCACAGCGATAAGCAAATCTTTTGATAAATATGGTTTGCGTTACTGGTTTGTAACAAAACTCCACACCAGGTGACTTTTGTGTGGTCTGGTGTTTCATTGTGAACATTTTGCACTGGTCTAATGAAACATGATTTCTAAGACAACTTGGGAATAAAAAAAAAGAGTTTCTATTCAATGTTTTACCCATGAGTTCTGCAATATGAACACAAACTGTGACCGCAACATTAAGCTCCTGATGTCTAAAATTTGAAACCTAATTCCCCGTTAAAACCCCTAAATAATTCCAGTGTGATCATCTAAAGATTCTATGCAACAGATGGCATAGAATCTCTTTATCGGTAGAACTGCAAGTCAAACCACTTTGTCTTAGGTCTTTACCTATTGTGGGAGTTCAACAAAGCTGGTAAAGGGATTGAGACTAACTTTTCAGAGGTATTTATGCAAACAAATACCATTAAGTGTAGGTGCCTATCTAGGGCGAGATCCAGGACAGGCACTGGGCTCTTTAGAAAGGGCCAGGAAAGGCCGTGTGTATAAATCTCATGCAGTATCAGCCAAGAAGTAACACAGAGTCAGGAGCCCTTTCACTCTCTCTGGAACTTTGGTGGCAGTCACAACTCTTGGCGTGTTGGATCATGAGCCTGGAACATAACATTGCTTAACCTAGACAAAAGCATTTATAGATGCTTGCACATTTATTGCGTGTACGTGAGTCTGCTGTTTTGTCTTTCCTATGCAGGAAATGTGTATGCCGTATGAACAGTAGGCCAGATGCCCTCAAGCAGATTTGAAATTATTGTATTTGCCCTGGAGAGCTGATTTTTGCATGTGGGGAAGATATGATATGCACAAGCAAACTGCATATTTTGGCTTCCTGGATTGCTCCAGACGAAGTTTTCAGGCAGAAAAAGAAGATATATCAAGGGAAACTCTGACAAATAACAGCTTTATGCTGATGAGGCTTACAAAATTGCTTACAACTTCACTTACAACTTCTTTCACTCCACTTAGTAGAAAAGGACAAAGACAAGACCAAGTCAAGTATTCCTATCCAGATGGCTCTGCCATGTGGTGGGCAACAATAAATTCCTTCAGGTGAGGGGAGTATAGCATTGTCATGCTTTGCCATGGGAATAGCACTCCAGGCTACAGGCTCCTATATGCGAATCTACCATGCTGAGCCTTTCAGAAGATATGAGAGCAGAAAGTATTATTTGATACTTCTAATGAGGCTTTGGAGGAAAATGAGTACCCACTAGTTCAGAGATAGGCAGGTACAGAGATACAAATAACAAACACTCTAGCCACAGAAAAATTAACATCTGTCTTGGGAGGCCAGCTGAACTTAGGCAATTCTAGGGTTGGATGGCTGTAAGAAAGAGAGTCTCCAGGCTTCATGCTTCTCAGTTCCGTGCAAGGAATTCCCTAATCTTTCTCTGAACGTAGCCTGGGATATATTGTGTAGGAGTTACAAAAAGCTATGGTACTGAAAACTTCAATATGGAAGATCCTTACACTCCTGAAGTTGTGTTCATGTGCCTTTCCCAAAGTGCTGTCATCTTAATATGACTGAGCCATGCAAAATCTGTTTGTATCTGCATCTCACTAAACCACTTCAACTCAGCATTGCTTTCTAAAACATGTAATCTGGCACAAGACTGAACTCCTCATAAAGCAGGGAGCCAAGGCCATCTCCTGAAAAAGTGTTGTATTTTACATATAGTTCAATGTTTATATCACTCCCACATTACAGGACACCTAAGAGAAATCCTTTCCTAATTTGTAAAACCTTGAATTTTTGTATTGTTTCGTTTGGAAAAGTGACATGCTATGGAAATTCTGCAAATGCCTGTTGCTTCATTTAAAGATATATCAACATGAGGTTAATCAGATTAGAGCAGAAGACCAAACAGCTGCATTACTCCCCAGCTACCAATAAAGATAAATTCCTGGGAAAGGGCAAACCAAGGGAATGACTTCATGGACTTCTGCTCCCCAAAGCCATTCAAATAATCTTGTGTGGTTCCTTTGCTGGGATTTTCAGAAACACCATCTTGTGTCTTTGAGAATCTTGTCCTTGGCACCCAATTCCTATTGCATTCTGGCATTCAGTGGATTTAAATGTAAGCATCCACATCCTGGCTAATACACAGATTGGTTCCATGTTATTACAATACTTTGAAAATCTCCAGTGGTGTTCTGACCATTAAATTGAGCTGTAAATAGACAGATTGGATTAGAATTTTCCTATAGGGAAATAGCAAGCATCTTTAGTACAAGGGCTTATTGCTGGCACGATTCTTAAGGCATGAAAGCAAGAATGTAATATACTCAAGAATGGTACAAATGCCTGAACAAAACATTATAATCCATCACTCATTTCTCTTGGAAGCATCTCGTGCTCTTTGGATTCTAGCCACACTGGTACTTGACTCTAACTTCCAATGCCTTTCACGGAAGAAAGTGATGCAGGAACTGGGATATGACAAGATAAAAATAGCTAAGCTTTCCCCATTGAAATTTCAAATTGTGAGAGAGTGGAGAGAACATTTCCTCTGTCCCTTGAGGAAATCAGTCCTCTTACTGCCAGCACCAAAACCAACATTTTCTTCTGTGGCCTAGCATAATATACTTTTCTGGGTTAAGATTACTTGATGAAAATGTTTATTTCCAAAGGCTTTATGTTTTGGGTCTTCAGTGTGTCCATTTACAAAACAGGAGAGCCTTAAAAGTTTTGCATAGGACAATGTTTAATGTTACTTAGGCTACCATCCCTTCCTAGTCCCATAAAAAGCTTTACATACAATAGATCACAGAGATCATAAACTAAAGACAAAGACTTACACAATGCTGTTGAGGTAATCCTTTGTGCTCTGCACATACCAGTGCTGTATAATATTTGAGGAAAAGCACAATAAACTATTTCAGACATCTGTTTTTAAGGTTGCAGAGCACTACAATGTAAAAAGCAGATGCTATAAAGCACTCACTTTTCCACGAACTTCAAATGATCCTGGATATTCAGTGAAGAGCACCAAACTGAGTAACTGCTCTCCCAACTGACAATAGCATGATGGTAAAAGAGACAGATTCTCATGCTGCCAGTATGTTGTACTGTCATGATTTCTTTGCTCTCCGTATGATGAAATAGGTGGTAAGCAGAATTTGACAACTGTGCATTTGCCTTATCATATTCGTTGTTAATTCCACATTTAGGCACTATATCAGATTTCAGTGCCCTGTTTCAAAGAGCACGGCATCTGCTTATTAGAATTTACATTGCTGTCTTTAGTCAACAGCCTAAATTCTAAATAAAACTGCTTACTACATCTATAGCTCTGTGATTTCTTCCAATACATTAACTACTTTATCAAAAACCAGTTCAGGGATCATGTCATAATGAAGCTGAAAGAAAGCAGCTTTGGGGCAGCTGCTTAGCATTCCTCCTTCTGCCCTGTTTTCTTTTCTGTAAATGAAAGGAAACAAAGGTTCCTGTTTGTTCTCTAAACCTCCTGCCCATAGCACAGCATCCTCCACAGCAAGCTAAAAGCACAGTGACCATCAACAACACGCTGGGCTTTGAAGAAAGCAAATGCTTCACTAAAGTACATTGTTCCATTTAGGGAAGTAAAACAAACACGTTATATCACTTCTACAAATTTCAACAGTTACTCAAATTCTCTATCATCTCAAGTAGGATGTTTAAAAAGCCTTCTCAAAGTCTACATCTGCAGATTCTGGAGAACACATCAAGGTAAGGATGACTTCCGTATTTTTGATCTAAAGAGATCTAATCTTCTCCTAGTGAAAAGGAGAGCTTCTGAAGTCCCTTCAGTTCCAAGAGATTTACACAGAGTTCAAAACTGCTTTTTCTGTCTACTAACACTTTCCACTATCTATCTTCTGTATACTCTGGATCTTAAGTTTGCCCATCATGACAAAGACTGCGACAAAGTACTCCAAGACTTTCTGAAGGAACTCTACCACCTTCAAAGCAAAGTTTTGTTCAGTTCCTTTGTAGCTTATGGCACAGTAGTGTGCTGCCTGCCAGAGATCTGCATAGTGATCTTACAACACCCCAGATCCCAGTATGAAAAAATTTGATGGGCTGTTGTTAGTTTTGAGTTTGTTTTTTTTCCTTAAAGGCTTCTAAAGTATCTTCTTGACAGAGGGCAAAAAAACCAGCAAAAAGCTAGAAAAGTAAATTGGTAACCACCATGCACCTAATCAGTTGAAAAATATACTGTATTTTCTTATATTTTTCAAAGAAAATCTGCTAGTATCTCTGATTGTGCTGTAAATTGTCGATCAACAGCTGTTAGCAAGCTAGACCAGCTAAGGCCCTACATATTGTGCTGTTTTCGTTGAGGACGACAGCATTTAACTACAGCCTATGTAATAATACTTGAAGCCTTAGCTCGATTCAGTCTTGTTCTGAAGCAGGTAAGTGTGAATCTACCATCCAGAATGAGCCCAAGTCATGACAATACCCTGGGTAATTTGGTAGAGAATAAGAGTATGTTTTACAGCTTGCTCTCAGGGCTCATCTTCTGGACAATTAAATCACTTTTATAAAATAGTTCAGTGTGAGTTTTGCTCTGAGAACATGCTTAATCAATTCATACTCTGATGACAGTACACCAGGGAGAGGACAGATCTGAACCACTGCCCCAATCCCTACCCTTCCTCCCATGCAAATACTCTCTTGGTAAATAGTAGCTTGGAGACAATGGCAATATATAAATCTTTCTGAGCACTCTTAACACTACTGAGATCTGTTTTGATAAAAAAAAAATAAGAATAATCAAGACGTCAGCTTAACACGGAGCTAGCCTGAAAAAAAACCCAATTATGGTCAAAGAAGCTTTTGTTTTGATAATAGTGGGTTTGACGGTATCTGTCTTCAGGAGGATGTAATGTTTCCTACATGACATACTTTCTGTATTGTGTCTTGTTTTCCTGTGTTCTCTGTTTTCCAGGTTCTATTTGCCTCTCAAATCATTTCTTGGGTGATATCCCATTTTCATTTCATTGCTTTTTGTTCTGAGAATAGCAGATCATTTATATTACAAGTTGGAAAAAAATGTTTGGTTTATGGATGCTCTGTCTGTCTCCTGCACTAAGTAGCACATGAATGAATTTAACAATCTGACAGAATTCTTACTAAAATGTAAAGGATCCCCTTAAATAGTCCACTTAAATTTAAAAAAAAAAATACTTTTAAGAAATCTTAGATGTTTGGCACTAGGTTTTTTCTTTCTCAGTGTAGGTATACCTATTTCTCTGCACGGTTCATTTCGAATGAAGTGTTTGAGTCACCATCCCTGGAGGTATTTAAAAGACGTGTAGACGTGGCACATAGGGACATGGTTTAGTGGTGGACTTGGCAGTGTTAGGTTTACAGTTGGACTCAGTGATTTTAAAGGTCTTTTCCAACCTAAATGATCCTATGATTCTATGAATATTCTTTTGTATGCCAGACAGAGCATTTCAATCTGGGTTTTTCTTTGTTCTTCATCCTAGGTATTTTATATTAATATAGGCTATATCTACCCAGAGTAAGGACAGGACAGAGGAGTGCTCACCTACATATTCAAAAGGAGGAAAGTCAAATACGCCAAACTCATGCCAGCTAAGGCTGCTTCTGCTGTGCCCGGAGGAGGTGATGCAATTTCATGGTGCCAGCTGGAAGGAGTTATTAAGAGCAAGACAACAAATAAAAGAGGTCATGCCCAGCAGCCAAACTATGTCTACCTATCCAAGCATCTCACTGCAGTTCTGCCTCTGCAGGGTATACTCCAGGTACACAGAAGGTTTGAACACAGTGGAAGAAAATCTACATGCTGCAGATGTCTTTCAAATTCATCCGTGTGTTTGCCTTGGAAAAGAGCTTGATTTTTCTCTACATTTCAAGCTCCTCTTAACAGGCAACCTTTACCACTGCACAAGTATCAGAGCAGGTATAGCCTTTGTCTGAGCAGAGAGAAGAGCTGTACAGCCACATGGATGCAACCATGCTCTGGGACAGTTGAGTATGCGAGCCAGTCAGTACTTCTGGATGGATCTCTCTAAAACATCTCTACACGTGTCATTAAATCTGTATCCAACTGCACTCAGTACAGTGTCACCTGGACTGAGTGGGGATCCTCGTCTCTACGCTGTTGAAAGCATAGATGCTAATACTTTTGGAAGCAAATACAGACGTCTGGCACGGTCCACTCATAAGCGGATGCGTGATGGTTCTTTTCAGCTCTGATCTCGGAGTGCAAAAAGAAAGCAAAGCAATAATTCAACAAGTCAAGGGAGTTAAATTTCAATTCAAATGGGAACTTTATTAATTGTGCCCGTAAAGCGGCTTTCTATAGGAAGAGAGACCGAATAAAGAAAAAGAATGGGGAGAAAAGGGAAGGAAAAAGGGCTTTATAGCTACCACCACAGGTCCACAGACGTCCGCCATCTCTGGAGTCCCTGTCCAGAAAGCACTCCTCTGCCTTTGTTTTCAATCAATGTGATCTCACGGTGGAGAAGAGCTTCAAAATTCAGCTGCTCCAGGGCTGTCTTTTATACTAGTCAGTACACCTGGTTCCTCCTTGTGACCTGCCTTTGCTCCACCTCAACTCTGTAGAGATATGCCAATCTCCACCTAGTAGGCCACACATGCCAAGGGAGGAGTGTCTGAGGCGTGGTCGGCTTTGGAGGCAGGTCTCCTCTCCTTGTGCATGTGCTTCTCCTGGCAACAGTGTTTGACTGGAGTTCCTGATGAAGGCTAGTAGTCATCATCACCTTGAACTTTGGATGAACTGGTCTTTGCGCATGCTCTGTTGGAGTATGGGTCTGTGGTAAATGCCATCATTAATTTTCCTGTCATGGATCTTCCACGATTGTAGGGAGGTACGGGTATCAGAGAGACTTGGAGACAGGTACAAAGCATTAGTTCTGTATCAGCTTCGGCAGGTAAAAAGCATCCTTTGTGTACCAGCTTTGGCCGTTTTCGTAAGGCTGGCATCTGTTATTTATACAGTCAAGTTCTGAGGCTTAGCACCTGTTGAGAAATGTTGAGACAGAAATTGATCCTGACCGACCCTTACAACATCTCAGTAAAAAGAATGCTTTGTTAACCAGTAACGGTGAATGTAATCCTGAGACAGTGATTGTTCTGCATGGAGGAGCCTCACATGGATGGGAACTGTTAGCAGTCCACTTCTGTTTGAGAACCTGAAACACAGAATCACAGAATCATTTAGGTTGGAAAAGACCTGTAAGAACATTAAGTCCAACCATAAACCAAACACTGCCTAGACCACCACTAAACAATGTCTCTAAGTGCAACATCTACACATCTTTTAACTACCTCCAGGGATGGGGACTGAACCACTTCCCTGGGCAGCCTGTTCCAGCGCTTGATAATCCTTTCAGTGAAGTAATATTTCCTAAACCTCAGCTGGTACAATTTGTGGCCTTTTCCTCTTGTCCTATCACTTGTTAGTTGGGAGAAGAGACCAAGATCCAGATGGTTACAACCTCCTTTCAGATAGTTGTAAAAAGTATGAGATCTCCCTTCAGCCTCCTTTTCTCCAGACTAAACAATGAATTAGTCAAACAAAGCTGCAGTAAGGCTTTTCAGTGCTCAGGCATCACCTCTAATCATTGACTCCGGGCTTTGCCCTCACTTTCTTCCCAGCATGGCCAGACTTGCCCTGGCATGCTCTCCCTCTGGAACTACTGGCGACTTCTTCCAGATGTTTCCACTACAGCTGTCACAGACCAGAAACCTAGGAAACACTGGTAGTGCAAGACTCAGATATGTTTGTATCCATGTGGCATCCTTTCTTTATTGCATTTATTGAACACTTATATTATGAAGAACATATTTGTAGGAATCAAGTTTCATTCCTGATTAATTACATATATGAAAATGAACTGAGTAATTGAATTCCAGTGAATAATTCAAGGAGCTGTAATATTTGAATCTGTAATCTGCCAGAGTGTTATATGATCTTATTTCCATTTGATTCCTGAGAGGAAGTGCCTTACAAGCACTGGTACATAAAGTTGTCTCTAAACACAGACACCATCCATCGTAAATGTTTAATGTCCAATCATGAATTACAGCACCTGTTTTAAGTGATCAGCTACTAAAGGATATATATGTAAAAAAGAGGACGGAAATAGAGGTTTCTTTCAAGGAAGATTATTTCCTGCTGTTGAATTTCTACATCTCAATAAAGTGCCAAATTTGATCTTTGTTCTTGCAATATCTACTGTGCACATAGCTGAAAACTGAAACAAAGATCTTAGTATGGAGTTTCAGTTACAATAAATATTTCAGCCTTGGTTTGCGTGCACAATGATTTAAAGCCTTGGCTGTATGTATACATGTGATACACTACGAAACAGGACCAACAGACCTCTGCTCAATTTCTCACTGATCTTTTCATCAGCCTTGTCTACTGTTACAGTTGGGTTTAGCGTTCCTGATAATTTGTAAATTGTCATTTTTATTACACACATATTCACCTGCAAAAGTTGTATTCTGTGGACCCACAATGAAAATGTCCTTCCAATCAGGATACTACTTTAAGAGTTAAGTAACATATAATGAATAATGAAAAGTCAGCAAAAAGTGTTAAACCCAGTGGCTTAATAAAAAGAAAAGAAAAAACTGAAGAAAGTAAAAATATTATAATAGGATATAACAGAGTATTGGGGGGAGGATGGACACACATAACCACACAGGCTGTTTTGGAATGATTCACATGTTCAAAAACGGAGAAAGATTCACAATGAATCTGTTTCACAAGGAGTTTGGTCCAAGCCTCACTGGCAAGAGTGAAAAGGCAGATTTGTGAAATATAAAGCAAAGAGATAGACAAAAAAATGGAGCGAGGGGAAGGACTTTGTGCCACTTTTTCCTTTTGGCTTTTATACTCTACACACATTTTCCTTACCCTTACTCATACTCGCTCATCTGGGGGAAATGTCGGGATTGGGAAGTGATCCATGAGAATGAAGGAGCTTGAAAACCTTCCATTAGTCTGTGGAATAAGTAATACTTCAACCAAGTGAAGTAATGGAAACCGCTTCACCCAAGTCATTTAAAATTGGACTAAATAAGGCACTGGAGATTATGCTGAAGGGAACAATTCTGCATTGGCAGGAATATGGACAAGATGACTTAATAGATCTAGTGTCCATGTGCCAAATCCTGAGATCCGGATCCAGTTTTTATTACTCTATCATTACTAAAGTTGAACTTCCATTCACGTTATTGGGAGCTCATCCTGACACAATTTTAGAAAAACCCAGGGCTTCAGGATTTATGCATAAAAGCATGAATAGAAATTACTTCTGTATAATTTAAAAACTTATTTGCTACGTAATAATTATAAAATTTGAGTGCAAAAATAATAGAACTATAAAAAGCACTCCTTGAATTTTTCCTAAGCCTGCCCAGAAAAGTTAAACAGAGTTTATCTAATTTAATTGGTTAAGACTTGCCAGAACGAGTGAAAACTTTACTGCTCACTTGAAATAAATCTCTGTATGCTATGCTGTTCCTGAAAGGGGTGAAAATATCTTTTAATAAAACATTGTGATAAAACCTGAAGTTTAAGTATGCTTTGCCTTTTAAGCATGGTGACAGTATTAGAAGCTGTCGTTAAAAAAACCCATGATGTAAATATAAGCAACAGCATTTTTCGCTTTTCTTCATTAAATATCAGTGCGGCATTTCAATGTAACTGTCAGAAAGTTTAGGCTAAATGGAGTCTGTTTTCCTTGGTGTAGAAACGCGTGAAAAGGAATCAACGCTCTTCAATATTGTGCTAAATTCCGATTTGATTTAGTTTTAAACCAATTAGTACTAATTAAATCAATATTAGTGCAGAAATGCTATTAGTATATTTAAAATGTGAGATTTGAGGGTTCTCTGTGGACAGAGACACATATGTATTTGTATGTATGTAAAGGTTGGCTTAGATGTAGTTAAATAGTTCTGATTTTCATATCATTCCAATTCACATCAATAACTATTGCCTGCTAAGACTATTCCTGACATGGAAAGGGTAAAAGATTTCCTTCTGGCACTCTATATAATGATCTTGGACAGAAGCACTGAAGGCCATATTAAGTGTATCAGGCCATATTAGTGCATAACAGTCAGAAATTTAGCTGATGGAGCAAATTCTTTATTTTGTGATATACAGATATACACATTAGTTATACAAAAGTTAAAACTTCCCAGTACAAGGAAGAGGATTGGGAATTGCAGGACAGTGGAATTTCTTCCCTAGCAATAGAAAAAACATATTAAATGTAAACTTTCTAAAATCCATCTTTTTAGGAATTCTTAATTGTACTTCTACTGAGCACTAGTCTGCATGAATGGATGAAACTTCTCTCGTATCTTTCTGGAGCAATGTTGTTGCCCAGCACTGAAGGGCTACAAAAAGTTACGTCTTCCCAAAATGGGAAGAAGGGAAATCTTCTCTGATTGTTTCTTTTATTTCTGATTTTTTTTTCTTCTAGATCTACATAGAGACCATAGGAAACCTAGCATATTATCTTTAAAAATGTCACTAAGTCAAAGTGAAACTCATTATTGAGCGCATACAGATATGGCAGAAAGAGCTGCTGCCTTGCAGCATCTGCTCAAGAGATGATGGCAATGAACTAACTTCAGAGGCATTTATAGTTGGCCTCTGGTTGTGCAGACAGAACAACGTGTAGCCTGATCCTGACCTTATCTCTGAGGTCTCCTTTTCTAGTAAAGGGCAGGGCTTATCTGGCGTGGACATCTGTATGGCTTCTACCAACACAGGTAAAATGTTCCAAGGCTAAATAAAAACAGATGGATGTGTCAAGTCTAAGCAGTCAGTGGGACTTGGGCACTGGCTTCTCCTTTGCATGCTCCTGCAAGTGACAAGACACAGCTCACAGCACCGTGGAACACTTCCTCCATGGTCCTCTATGTCCACCTGGCAAGGGCACAGCATTATAGCTGCAACATAGAATGACAGCAAGGACTTCTGCCATTTCTTGAGCTTAGTAGAAG
The DNA here is from genome assembly GCF_017976375.1 of Cuculus canorus. Lineage (NCBI taxonomy): Eukaryota > Metazoa > Chordata > Aves > Cuculiformes > Cuculidae > Cuculus > Cuculus canorus. The sequence continues at coordinate 130,090,638 of NC_071402.1, read as the reverse complement.
ACAATTCCTAGCTGCTACTCAGCCTCAGCCAGGTACTTCACCGGATACATTAAAAAACTGTCACACATCAAAGACAAAAAGGTATTAAAGAGGCATAGGAGGAAATGCAAGTGGTCTGACACTGCTACTCTGACAGAACAAACACCAGGCAGCCAATATTGAATGGACAGTATCAGAGAATCGGAAGAGCTGCTTTAATTTGCACCACCTACCTGCAGAGTGGGCAACAAGGACAGAAGACGTGCAGACGTAGATAGTGTTAATATTGCATTATTGCATTAGTCCTTCACAAAGATCAAAGCATGTATCAGGTCTCCCCATAAGCTATTCAAGCACAAGATAAAAAGAGTAATTGCTGCCTAGAGATCCTCCAGCCTATACAATGACCAGAACTGCAGCAGTCCTTCCCAGCTTCAGCTATACCCTGTAGATGCACCTGACTGTTTGGACTGTCATTATTCTTAAAGCAAATAAAATGTTTTTCTGATTCTCTGGGTATGGAAGACATCACTTTCACTGTAGTCTTCATCTGGAACTGTATTCAAGTATACCCACAAAAGCATATTCTATATAGGCAATACAAAATCGTGTGTGATTCTTTTGTTGTTTCAATAGACAGGACTTGAGTAATGTTGGGGTTTCTGGCTTTTATTTTATTTGGAGGGACTACTTTTTCACGGAAGCAGGAAGCAGTCCTTGGACACAGTAAGTCACAACGTATAAATAGCTCTACTGAGAGTATAACAAAGGCTCTTTTGTGCTCTTTTACCAGCACAGCCAATCATATATGCAACTTAGTAACATAAAAATACCTCATCCCTACTTATGACACTTCTACCTTATAAAAAATTATTAAGACATTCATTTAGAATTTCCACTAAAAGCACATAATTTTCTACGCATTGCTTAGGAAGAGCCATAAAGAAGTTGAAATTAATTTCTGTAACAATTATAGAAAAATTCAAGAAATTTGCTCTTGTCTGATTATTAAAGGATCTAGTTAATTCATCTTGAATTGGAATATATTTGTGGAAATATGCTTCTCCATATGGTTTCATCTTTATTTCTCCAAGGTGAACACAGCAACAGGATTTTTTCAACTGAAACTATATGATTCTTTATTAAATCAAAACCAGTAGAGTTCCTACTTAGCAAGCATTCTGGACCTCATTTTAAAACATTTGAAGGAGGTCTGAAGTTTATTGGATTTTAAATACATCATTTTCTCCATCAAGGGTCTTTTAAAGGATAGTTTAATCTGTCTAATTTACATTCAGGAATTTCAATTTACCTGCCAGGCTCTGGGACTGTCAAATCCTTCAGCTTTTCATTCTTATCAAACATAATAAAGTGATCATATATAACAGTAGTATATATTTATTATTATGATTATCAACCAAATGCTATTTTCAAATCCAGTTTAGGTCATACAGGATGCCAATTTTGTACAGTTAAGAAGTTAGATGGGTTTTCCAAAGAAAGATCATGTGTAGTAAGTATAAGCATATGTCAGCTCATTAACTCTTTAAAAACATCCAGCCCATTGGACTTTATTTCTTCCTACATTGTCAAATACTATAGTAGGTCCTGCTTGAGGCTTTGGAAGGTCCTCAAAGAATGACTCCCAAAACCAGTGGATATCTTTTGCTTTCCTAGTGGGGTTTTTGCTTAGACAAATTCCAATACATCTGAACATTTTAATGATTGAGCTTGATCACATCTTGAAATCTGGGACAGATGCAGGCCCTGAACAGCCTATTCCAGCCACTAGTTAGAATAGCTTCCAGTGAAATATTCTTCAGCTATTCTGTTACTTTAAGTAAGAGTTGCTACACCCTCCTTACATCCAGGGATAGAAGCTAAATTTGCCTGTTGTCAGTCAATCATTCCCTCTTCATCCTCCCTCCTGCTCTCCTGCAAATGTAATACTCCATTTTTATCTAATAAAACAAAACTTTTCTCTTATCTCATGAACATAATTATGTTTGGACATGTAAAAGAAGGACAATCCCTCCTTTCCTCAATCTTCAAATAGAAGGGAAAAGAGCTTGAGGACCGACTTATTGTTAGTTCAAGTAATTGCCACATCCTTAAATCAATCTCTTAAGATTTTTTTCTAGTCCCTTTTGGTGCAGACAGACAACCATACACTCCTCACTCAGTCATGATCCCACTCAGTCCCACATCTTCTGATGATAATGAAAAATCATTTAGACATCTACACCACTTCTTTTAAATTTGGGGATAGCATAGCTAGTAAAACACATAAAAGCATTTCTCATCACCCTTTTACAAGAATGCAGGACAATTTTCAGACTTAAATACATTCAGATCCAAACATTCAAGAGCTTTCAAGCAACCACTTCAGTGATCTTAAAGGAAAATGTGAATAATAACTCAGAGGTCTAAGCCTGTCCCACCAGTATGGCCCTATGTGAGAGACACCTCATAGCAGCCTTTTCCCTAGGGCAACCAAGTAGAGGGAGCAGGATTCAAAACTTCTTCCTGCCTCCTTCCATAAGCAATTTCTCTCCTTCCCCTTGAGCAGTCAGCATGCTAATCTTCATGCTAGCTTATTTACAACAGCTGATTGTTATGGTTGTTCAGTTAAATCTTTGCTCACCTCCCATTCCTCTAATCCAATTCTGTCTCCGCTGACAGAGAGAAAAGTAAAGTAGGCACCCAGGTCATGCTCAACTGCTACTGCTTGTGCTTGCACAGAGGTGGGGAAAGCCACAATATCTTTTCATCTCTGGGTTTATCCCATTGTAAAGGCTGTTAGGATAACATAGCATCAAACTTCTCTCAAAGGCTATGGTCCAATATATTTCAAAGGTATCACAGTAAGTATAAACACATTCTGGACTCAAATTCAGTGGTATAGGGTCACTGGCAAACACACACAACTAGGGAGAAAGCTCTTCCCAAATGCATAACCTGAGATTTTTGTCTTGCATCTCCTGGGTATAGAAATGTTTGACAAGATTTATGAAACTGCACATGTCAGTGAAAGTGAACATATCAGTTTAATAGCTTCTGGTTATGACTCAAGTCAGAAAGACATGGAGACTTGCTTGTGATCTCAGGGTAGGCAGTGTCCATAGTTCCTGATTGTGTTTGCAGCAGCTCTCATTTAGAAAGTCTGTATCATCTCTACCAGGGCAGAATGTAATTATAAAGAAATTCACTTCAGTATCCCACAATATCCAGGCTTCCACCAGCAAGCAAATAAGATTCAATTTACATTCACACTTAAGTTATTGTTATACAGCCAATAAAAACAAAATATGAAGCCCTACTGAAGAGCAGTTTTAATTTGACAGCATTTCTGAAGCATCTGGGGAAATCTGCTGTCTATGAATGCTGCATAAATTCTGCCGTTGTTTTCTACAGTGCTGCAGAAAGAGAACTTCCAAGTGTCGTTCAGAGCAGGAAATGCCTTCAGCCTATTTCTACCCACAACCAATAATTCTTAAGTTAATATCTGGTGGGCCTCTCCAAGCATTTCAAAATAGTGTGCTTACTGCAGTGGTCTGGTAAGAACTGTATGACCTATGAAAAATGGTAGCATGAATTGTGCCATCTCATAAGGATGTGTCCTTGTGTCAGTTTTGTTTACTGTGCCTGTGATGCAAGTTGTGATTAGAAAAAAAAAGTAGCATATTGTGATTAAAAAGATGTTTTTCTCTTTATGCAATTTTCCTCTTCCTGTCCAGAAGAAAAGGAAAAACTCCCACTCAGATCCCTGCTATCTTATTCCTACTCCATCTTTCCTCAAAGCTTTCAGTCATGAAGAGTTGACTGTATTCAGAGACTTAGAATACAAAAATGAGATTTTCCATTCCCCCAATCACTACATTAAACTTGCTTCCCTTTCATAAGAAAGTTTCATCCTACCTGTTTATTATATTATTTATTATACAAGACCCGACTTAAAATATCCCTGTATTTAGAAACATTTTATATGCCATAAGACTAAAAGAGCTGCTTATACAGCATCGGTTGATAAATCCAGGTATTTTGTTAATAGCAGATAATAAGGGATATCTACAAAGAAATATAAAAAGTAGGGCACATATAGCGTGTTTATATATTTCAATTGATATCATGATCCAACAGATGAAAATGAAAGCTGCACTGATCACCTCATTTTTATCTTGTCCACCAACTGCACCTTTCAAGCTGGCCTTTTTCTATTACTCATATACCTAGAACTTGAAGTAAATTAAGGGCTGAGACAGTTTATGCTGACTGAGGATCTGGTTCTAAAGGTCTAGGCACAAGATCGAAAAATACACATCCTACCAAATAAATCTACTTGATGTTGTGAGAGGTGTGTTAGGGAGCTAAATTAGATAATTTCTAAACCTTTCGTGTGTTTTTTATAGAAAAGCACACTCTGGAATATGCTTTTATTTATTACAGTGCATTTTTTCTATGAACTTTTTAAAGAAAAAAATAATGGAAAAACCACGATGTAGAAGATAGAACATTAAAATCTCATTGTGGTGTACGCTAGAGTCATTTGGGTGATTATGCAAAAAATGAATTTTCAAGCTACTGTCCTATTCTTTATATTTTAACATCAGCTTCAGGATTATTCATTTCAGAAGCAGACAATACCCACTCAGTCAGAAAGAGATTAACTTAAGTCGTCTTTATGAAAAAACAGGGAGAAGTAGGAACTTTAAGCTCACAGCTATGTCTGTTTTAACTGCACTGATCCCATTTGTGTTTTACTGCATCGATGCCTAGAGCCTTACTCTGATTTGAAAGGTCAAAGATTCGAGGAGCTATTCTTTACAGACTGAGTTCTTGTTTCTGGCTATTTGATCATAGTTCTTATTAAATATTCACCAAATAGACCTGGGTTTACATTTTTCAAATTCCACTCTCTAGAATATCTTCTTTCAATTCATAAGGCTAGAAAAGTCAAGTCAAAGTACAAAAGTACAATTTCTCGGTGTGTCTGTTCTATCCTTATTTGTTCCATTTTTGAGTGACCGAGTATTTGATTCAGCTCAGGCAGCCACCACTCCCAGTTCCTGAGCCCCAGCCAGGTCTCTCAGGCCCATTCACAATTCCAGCACTAACTTTCCATAATTATTTTATTTCCTTAATCTTCCCAATGGCTGGTTCAGCCCCAGGTGGGCCTCATTCCTCTCCAAGTTCAATAAGACAGTCTCTTACTCCCTCTGCTCTCCTGTCTCCTCCAATTTTGATTTTTGCTGGCAGCCTCACAGTATCTCCTCTTCTTTCTCTCTTTTGCACACACAGACACATGCACACATACACAATAGCATGGGAAATGCTTCAACTATTTGGAGAGAAACAAAGACATATTGCAATTTTCCACGCCTAGAAAAGAAGGGAACAAAACAAATAATGATAAAAAAAGTATGAGGGAGAAAGGAGGACCACAAAAGTTTACATAAAGAAAATGGAAGGAAAAAACCCAGAGTTTAAATATAGCAGTAGAAAAACAGTGAAAAATATGTTACTTATATATAAAAGGATAAGGAAAAAAATATAAGAGATGTTGGAGATGAATGTAAAATATAAAACCAAAAAAACCTTAAGCTCCAAATAACCCAGAGCTCAATGAGCTGCTGCAATTTCCACTTATCTGCCCAAAATATCTAAAACGAGAAAACTTTTAAATGATGCAAAGACCCCAACCTGTTTCATCTTTTTTGAATTATTATTGTCTCAGTCTTAGCTTATTACAGAGTATTCTGAAAGTTGAAAATGTTAACTCCTGAAGCCTTCCTTTGGCTTTTTCCACCATGTATTTACTTGGAGTGCAATACATTACAATTATGCAAATGTAATGCAGCATCCTACACCCTAGTGTAGCATCCATCTGTAGTCTACAGAGGCTGCGTCTGTCGGCTGCAGCTTAATAAACTATTTAAATACGTGGCTGACTTAAAGCTATGGTTATGTCTAACCTGTGGAATCCAGGCATGCTTCCCAGCTCCTACAGCTCTGTGTGTGTGTGTGTGTGTGTGTGTGTGTGTGTGTGTGTCCGTCCCAGACGCACCCTGGCTCCACACTAACTCCCTTCCATCCTCCACCCCCACACCCATTTCTGGCCCAGCCAGGTCTCCCTCGGATGATCGGGGACATGGCTATTGCACACACTCCACAGTTTAAACAGAGCCTCTGGGAGTCATCTAGTGTTGTGTTTGCAGCAGCCTGAAGCAGAGCTTAGACTCGGGGTAGTTATTTTGTGAGCTGAGCCTTGTACGAATATTGTTCACTAATAGCTTTACTGTGAAAGAACATCTTTTCTCACTCTCAAAAGCAGAAATAAGTTCAGCTCAAATTTAAAGAAATTACTTTAACAGCTTGTAGCATATTTAGTCAAAAGAATATGAGCATATAGCAGGGCTAATCTGGTAACAAAGAACACACTGGTTCGGTAAAAGCAACCAGAGCATTCACATGGCTACATTGCCATACGCTGCACTGGAAGCACAGTCCTAGGTGTCACTAGTTCATGCTCGGCCATCTGTATTTTGTCAACAATAGCAATTCACTTTTTAATGAATGTTTAAAGTCTCAGTTCCCCTGGGAGTAACAGCTATAGAGAGCATCAGCTATTGCTGAAAGAACAGAGATTCTAGGAATAAACAGAATATTGCAGAATGGAAAATGGGAACCAGTGACCTCATTATTCTGGTAAATGTCTCTTTTTGAACCACAAGGAACTCTGACAATTGTAAAGGTTTAGTCTTGAACAATGGAGTTTTGCAGAGATAGAGTGAAAGCGAAATCGAGCCCTCTGTGTACTTATGGCAGTTCTTTATTATCAGCCATATATTATCATGTTGTGTTGTGTTTTGCTTTACTGTTGTTGCATCTTTATTAAAGAAGAGCCAGAAATAAAACCCAGATGCAAACATACCTGCACTTCCAAGGCATTTGGCTTTAGCTAAAAACACAGCAGTTGAAAGCCATCCTTAGCATGTTTTGTTCTAGGCTTATATTCTTCTCCTGAAACAAAAACCAAGGAAAGCACTTAAAATAGCAAATAAAATCTCACTGTTGTAAAATAATTATGTATTATATTGTTTGCTGTGGTTTAAAGGAATCTGGCCATGCACGTATAGGGAATGACTGACTTTAAAGAGAAATGAAGAATAGTAATTTTGTTCTCTGTTCTGCAGAATACTAAGAACACAGGACATATTCTTGTCCTAAAGTCAGGGGATTTCCTTTGTTTAGGCTTATTAGACGAATTACAGACTGGTATCTTGCAGTCAGACGCTGAGGTCTGCACTGGATTATTGAGTTGTAGGACATAAAACCATATAAAGCAAGAGATGTCATTATTCCAGTGACAATGGAGGAGAAAAATATTCACTGCTGACAGGCCTACTCACTCACAAGTCCATTGGTGTCAACATACATAGCAGCAGAGCAAGAATAGCTTAGAAAAGAGTTTGTTACATCTGGTTAAAAAGGAAGTGTGAGAGCTAAAGGGGAGCACCATACTGTATGTCAATATTTGCCCTACTGAGGAATAGCAGATACATACTGGAACTGAAGAATACCATATATAAAGAAGTAAGTAACCACATGTATTATTTCAGCCCTGTGTTCCAGCTGTAAAACATTATTTGAAGTTATAAGGTTATAATAGTTGCACAGCTGTGGGAAAGTGAGGGTCATCCATTTTACATACATATTCAAATTAAGAATGCAGGGCTGCTGGCAGTGATATGGCCTTAAAGGTAAGAATGTGCAGAAAGACAGTAAAAAAATCTCTTTTCATTTTCTCTTTTGGAGATGGATGTGAACTTTTTCACTCTTCTCTTGGTTGTTTATGGGTAGGCCTGAAGATGGAAAATTGTGAACAAGCTGAGCACTTGAAAGTATAGACGCACAGAAAATTCAGAAACCCAGGTAAAGAAAAAAAAAGTCAAAAAAAAGGTCTGTTTTACACCTAAATAGGTGATGCCTAAATTCCCCAACTACTTTCTTTTTCAATTTTCAAATGTATTTCTTGTATCATACATCTGCTCATGGGTGGAACTGGCTAGGTTTTCCTTAAGCCCTATCTGGATCCAGAAACTAGATACTTTTTGAGTATGAATATGCCTGCACAGCAATGCACAGGTCACATATACCTCAACTAGCTCTTAATTAACTAGCCTGGGTACCAGAAGCTCATAATGTATTGCTTCCCACTCACTAATTTATCCTATTTTGATATGTCATCGTGACTTTCCACTACATCAAATTAAAACAGAATTGCTGCTGTTGAATGTGGTCTCTGAAGACTATCTACTATGAACCCTTGTTCAAAGCAAGGCCAACTAGAGCAGGTTGCTCAAGATCATGTTCAGCTGCATTTTGAAATGTCTCCAGGTATTGAAACACCAAAAACTTTCTAGGCAGCACGTTTTAGTGTTTGACTACCCTGACCGAAGTGAAAGAGTTTTTTTCTTATGTGCAAATGGAATTTCATCTGAGTGTGTTGATTGCCTCTTGTGCTGCTTGGGACTCAGGCTTAGCAAGCTAGAATTCAGTTTTAGGCACATCCCTTTTGGGAACCCTTTGCCTGCAACCAGGACACTAAACTTTTTTTGTACCTGCAGACCTGAAGGCAGAGCAGGAGTTATTTGCCTCTCACCAGAAGTCAGAAGCTTGCAGCCTTCACCATCATGGAGATCTCTGACATCAATGCCTCAGCCTGCCTCTCCCGTCACAGAGCTGGAGTTCAGGCTCTTGCAGCTACAAGGTCTTGGAGAAGGTCTATTCAAATTCCTTTTCTCTGATGCCATTTAGTCTGTAGACCTCCTCCTCCAGCTCTTTTACTTGGTGACACAGATCCTGTATCCATACACACTTCCTGCAGCCAAGGACACAATCTCCCCCAGGCTTAGTGAGGCATCCCTGTACCCGCGGACCTGCAGAGCTGCATTCTCCCTCGGGAGCTCAGTTTGAGTTGATGTCAGAGAAAGTTGCTTCAGTTGCTGCCCTGTGACAGGTCACTATGATCGCTGAGCATGTACACCATCTTCAACAGAGTTTCTGGCCCCCTTCTTTAAACCCTTTTGGCCAAACTGGTTCAGACTGCTTCATCTGCTGTTTCTCTCTGTCAGCTACACTCTGTTACACATCTGTGTCACACAGGTATGACAAAAATCTACTGAGATACAGAATACTGTTCAGTCACTTCATACAGGACCAAAAAGACATGTCTCCCTAGAAATACAATAGTACACACCATCTTCAACAATGCCAACAGAAACATTGGAGAACCAAGTCTTCTCCCTGGGATTTGGCACTATTGCATGCACAGTTCTAAGCATGTTTAACAAGCAGTCACTGTTGCCCTCTATTTTTACTCTGGAGCGATTCAAAAGACTCAAGTAAGTGCTGCTCACATAATTGAAAATAGTTTAGAGGTATCCTTTGACCTTCAGGAAATGAGGACTACCTATTCACTTGCTCTGGGCAGTTCACCATTTTCCCTTTCACTTTAGGAGCTTCCTTAGAGGACTAGATAGATTCCATACAGATTAGAAGAAAAATGCTTAAAAGTAATTGCATTTTTAACCTATTGAAATTTCTGGAATTTATATCCAAAAAGATTCAGTTTGGTTTTCCAGAAATAAAACATCTGTAGTAGTTCTGCTTGCCTATTCACCTGTGTATTCAACCTGCCTGTTAATTCTCCTCAAAAACTTCCAAGGAAATAAGTGAACATGGAATACAGATCCAAGCAGCCAGACTTTATTAAAATTCAAACCGATCTGTATTCCTTAAATTCAAGTAGTTGTGCAAGATGTATTCTCTTTCAAAAGCTTCATTTCGAAGGATAATTCTAGGAATTGTAATTACACAAGATCATTCAAACATTGTGTCTGCATTCAAGGGTACAGTAAAAGCAATCACTCTGTAAAAATCACAGGTATCCAGACTGGTAACCTGCTTTGTCTTTTACAGGACACTTTGACTCTCACAGACGCACATTGTGAGGACAAGTAGCAATCATCAGCTTCTTGGAGCACAGGAAATTTTGACTAGATATAGCCTCCTTTAACTGGACCTGAGAAGGAGGTTAGACTATACAGTGTTTATGGCTACTTACCTGGAGTATATGAGAGGAAAAGGAAGAGTTGATGAAAGATTAAGCCTGGTCCAATTAACTCAGAAAAGAAAGTGAATCTTGAAATGAAGTCATATTCCATTAATAACTAACATGCATTAAAGGATGTCTTTATATCTTACTGGCTTGCTTAAATATTTTGCCTCCATTCAGTTGCAGTCATTTGACTCCCTTGTAATCTCTGATTTAGGAAACTCTCAATTTCTGGATAGATCTTAAATGATGGGAGACTTCCACGGCTGTCACTAATAGCCTATCACTAATATATATAAAGTCTCTAGATTCAGCAAGTAATGTTAAAAATAAAATTATGTAGAGACACACCTGGAAACAGCAGAAAACAATACCCAAGGACATAAGAACATCAAACCCTAGGCAAAGTCAAATGGACCTGGAGATTCCTTGAACCTAATGTAAGGTTAAATCACTGCCTTAAGGTCATGAAAACAAGTAAGAAGCCAGAAGTCTTTAGAGGAAACAGAGGAGCGTGAACTTGAGGGGAAATGTGGAACATGAACTGAGTGCCGAAAGCAACTTAGATACTGTAAATAAGCTAAAAATGTTATTGGTTATATCTACTGTTTTCTTAAGAAACAGGGGTTTGTGCACATCCTTAACAAATAAGCAGAATTGTACCAAAATGCTGTACCTGACTTGTACTGTACTTACGTAAATTGGAATAAATCTGCAGGGTACAGATAATGAAAACCAGAATGAAAGAAATGAGATGTGCAATGCAATTGCCAAACACATGTTTTTGTGGTATTTGAAACCCTGAAGATACCTTGTCAGCTCACTAGCTATCACTCTAGAAATACATGTTTTCCTTACTTGCCAGACCCATATATGTGTCCCAGGTATCCTCGTGTCTCAAATAGCACCCACCGTTTATGTTCAGGCAAGTGAATTGAACCCCAATTGTTCAGACCAAACACAAAATTTGTGTAATCTTGTCCAACTCATCATTGCAGAGGCAAGAGCTGACAGTTATGTGGTCCCATGTCATATTTCTCTTCTTACCCTCCTCAGCTCTCATGAGTGTCCTGAGATTTTTACCTGCAAGCCAAATGGTTTTAGCTATAGAAGTGATCTCAGGCACTTCCATCTTTGAGTATTAAGAAATAAAATCATAGAACGGTTTGGATTGGAGAGGGGCTTAAAGATCGATCTGTTCTAACCTCTTTGCCATGGGCAGGTGCACCTTCCACTAGATTAGGTTGCACAAAGCCTCATCCAACCTGGTCTTGAACATATCCAGGGATGGAGCTTCTACAACTTCTTGGGGCAACCCCATACCTCACCACTCTTACAGCAAAAAAATTCTTCCTAATATCTAACCTAAATCTACCCGTGTGTTCTGTGACTGGGGCATTCGCCTTTTCTGAAACCATAGGGCAAATCTTGCTTCAGTTAATATTTCAATCTTTATTCACCCAAACCCATCGCAGTAACCTGAGGTTAGGCCATGCAGATTTAATTTGGTACAGACAAGAGACTGCACTGGAAATGTTTCAAATAAATTTCAGTGAAGGAGAAAAGTGTGGAATAGTTTCTGTACAAAGAAGGTTCGGCAGATCGGGACTGTTCTACTTGGACAACAGACCATGAAAGCAGTAATAAAGGGCTAAAAAAACATTGACTATCAAGAAGAATGTGGATAGAAATAACAGTTCATGGATTCTTCCCATGCAAGATCTAGAGATTATCCGTTAAAAGTAGCAGTTGGCAAGCCCAAAGTAGAGATTGTTCATGCAAGACATTTCGTGTAAGCTCTGAATCCTTCTTACAGGGTGTTGCAGGTGCTAAAGTTTTATATTGTGTGAAAAGTGATAAGACATAATCCTATAAAAAGTTATCAAGGACTATTAATCACAGAGTTAAATGGCACATGACTAACTTCAATTTACGTTGAGACAAAAAACTTCAGTATGTGTCTGACCTTAAGCAGATGCATTCCTTAAACATGTACTACTGACTACTATCAGACAGGCTGTTAGGTGGGAGAGGCCTTTCTTCTGTCTGATGTGGCCATTCTTATGTTCTTAAATCCCTTACCCGAACAAAGTGGAGCTGCACTTTGCAACGAGACTGCTTCCAAAGAGACAATTTGAAGCTAACATATGGCTCTGTGATTTTTGAGCAGAAACAGCACCCTGCAGTTCCAAAACTTCTTCTGAAACTTGTTCATATATTCCCAGCATTAGCTGATGAAAAGAACAATAAAAAAAAGAACACTTTGCTTAAAAAGTCCCAAGCAGCTACTCTGTTATCCAAACCAAATCTCCACACTTTCCTGAGGTTTCCCTGCCAGAACCACAAAAAACGTTGGCACATTCTATAGGCTCAGGCACCAGTAAACTCCAATATGTATCTAAAGAAGACTGATTGCCTGTCCTTACGGCAATGATTTTAAGGCCCAGTGCTCCACAGTGGAGAGATATAAGGCAGCCAAGAGAGACATTGTGAAAATGGACTGTGAGCTTATAAATCACCTCTGCAATTCAGACATGGGAGCTAGGAAGATGACTCCTGTTTGGAAGATTAACTACATTGCACATGCTAAGGCAGAGCAAGCAAACCTCTTGATATAGACAAAATGCAAAACACTGCAGGAACAGGAAAGGAATCATCCTTCTGCCCCCAGTGAAAACATTGACTTTATTGAGCCAGGAACTGGAACGGGTTATTTTTTCCTTCTGCTGAAATATAACCTCTAGACCATAGCTGGGAGGAGGACTGGGGCACTCACCTCCAATGGTTCAATCTACTACGGAAAAAAATATATGTTCTTATGATGATTTTCTAACACCAAAGAATTTGTCTATTTTAATAAGCCCAGAGAACCTAGGTGTCTCATGATTTCTTGTCATAAATCAGGAGCTCGTTAAAAAGAAAAAAGTATGAAAAGAAGGCAAGGGTTCTGGCAGGAGTCTTGAGAAAACAATTGAAAAGCATTTTTGAAGTTTCGTTCATTTTGGTACAATATGTGCTAAGGCCACAGCTCTGAGCACTAGTAGTTCTGAAGTCAGCCAACTAAGTACCTAAAAGCTCCTGAATTTACTGAATTTTAGACCATGGATTCAGTTTTTTAGCTGTATCTGGATATTGCCTGCTTGGAACGAAGTGCAAAGCTGTGGTTGTGGGAGGGAGGTATAGAAAGTCATGCTACCTGACCAACAGGAAATTCAAAGTGCATCAATTGTAAGAGTCCAAAGAGCTGTTGAAAAGTAAGATAAGGTTCAGAAGGGGATTACTGTGTCCTAAATGTGATATTTTTATTGAAAGGGCAGTGCTTAAATTACATTTTTATGAGCCAGTGTGGCATACCATCACTTTTTCATTTTACTAGGAAGCTTGCTGGGACTTCTCTGGTTCACAGCTGCAGAACGGATTAATTTTATCCTCCCCTGAATGAGACCTTCAGTCCCACTGTAGCTTCTAACTTGGAAGCAGCATGCAAGGATACTAGAAGACCAAAATTATTACATCATCAGAGTAGAAGAGACACAGAAGAGATAAAACAGTAAGACTTGATTCAGGAAAACATTTATGTATGTGTTAGCCTTAAGCATCCCTGTTTAGGGAAGCACTAAAGCATGTTCTTGGGCTTAACTAAAGTTGATGGGATTTACACATGTCCTGAAGGTAATCACATGCTTCACTGCTTCATTAAATCAGACTACAAGCATTATAAGGTAAGGTTTATCCTCAGGGAATTCCATTGAAATACAGGGTGATACAAATCTATAAATCATTTTAAAGGTATTTATTATTAAAATTAATGCACAAAAATGTGCTAAGAGTAGTACAGGTGGCATAAGAGGTGAGCCTCAAAATAGCACTTTGTTTAACAAGGTATCTGAGACATAAGACCTGTTTAAGTGTAAAATCAGAGGTAACTACAGTGAAACCACAGCCAATGCATCTGAGATCAATATTAAACACTAGAGAAGGGGATTTTCTAAAGTATGGGGGAGGGGAAGAAAAACGGAGAACAGGTCCCCAGAGAATGTGATGAATGATGATAGGTTAGGCAATATAGTTTTGCTTCTAAAAAGCCAGTCTTGATCCTCACTCAGGAGCAGACATTGTGCCACGTATTTAATCTATCCCTTAGAGAGGGTCAAAAGGATCAAAAGCATCACACAGATACTTAAAGAGAAAGGTCATATTCCCATTGAGGACTAATGACTCTATCCCTTCCTGCAAGCATGGGGATTTCTGGTGAAGGAAATAAAACTGCAATGTTTCCAACGTTATCTCTGGCTGTAGGGTGTCTGCTGTCACACCAGATTCTTGAATCCTTCCCCTTTCCTCCAAACTGCCTTCATGCTGTGAGCTTGTGGCTCCCCATGTTTCTCCTACAGCTTTTCCATACCTTTCAGTAAAGGAATTTCCTTAACAAAACTGAGCTGTGTGACCAGATCACTGAAAGCCACTGCAGTGTCTCAAAACTACCAAACCCTTTGTGGTTACAGAAGAATTGTAGAGAGCTGCTATAATTTAAGAGCAGGGATTTTTTTTTTTTTTTTAACCACTGTAGTGGTTCAATGTGTGTTGTGCACACACATGTGCTTCAGCACAGATGGAGATTCAAATGAATATCAGACCCTTTGGTGTGAGTTCAAATTTCCTGAAGGTGTTGGAATGTCTGTAAAACATCAGATGCCCTTTGCTTGTTTTTTTATAAATACATTTTAATTCTCTGCTGATTTGACATTTCACTTTATTTAGGAAAAAGGAGGGGGGGGGAGGAATGACAACATATTGAAAAAAAGTTGTGGAAAAAAAGGACAGCAAAAAGGAAGGAGGCTTGTATGTCCCTGGCAGCTACCGGCCTTTCTTACACAAAGCTACCTATGATTCTTCTACAACCACAAACAAACCAGGTTTTCTTTGTGCTCTGTCCAGAAAGGAAGTTCAGAATATGTACATCTACTCCAAAGCTATTAGTCTTTTTTACAAGATTTTTGAGAGGAGTAGAGAACCATTGTCATCTTTCCTAAAATAAATTTCCCCTGAAGATTCAGGAATTTTTAATGTACGGTTTAAGATGTTCTTTCTTTTTTCTCTCCTAACACATCTACCTCCTAAAAAAATGGTTACCTTATCACTGATTTTCTTTTTTATTAACTATATCTATTTTTCTGTTTCTTCAGGAAAAAAGGAACTTTTTCCCAGCCTGCTGCACCTAGAGCCCTGCATAGCAAGTGCCGGTTTCAGCTTGCTACTGTCAACACAGACCCACAGAGCTGAAGAGGTCGTGCAGCCTTAAAGGCTGAAGGATATCTTGCATGGAAAAGTTTCTAAGTACTCAGTGAGACCAAGAAACAACAATCTCTGAGCCTTTAGATTTACCAAAATGGTTTCAATTGCATATTGAAAGTAACATAAAGCAAAACAGCAACAAAAATCAGAGTCAAGCCCCTAAAAAAAGTCATCACTCCTTAGACTTTAGTGAGGGTGTTAATTATTATCACAAAGTGAGGAAACCACAGAACTGTTGGACCAAAGACACGTTTCATGTGGAGCAAACCAAAAACATATATCATTTTCCATGGAGCACAGAGAAGATCCATCTATTTATTCAACAGGATTCTCCTCCTGTACAAACACTTCACCTGCTACAATATATCTTGCATCCCAAGGCTATTACAACCTTTCATGTATCTGTAATTTATTGACTATCTCAGCTATGAGATTACAACTGGAATAATTCTGAGTTCTGTTAAGGAGGAGCTTGTAGTGCAGTATCTACATACACTGTATTATGATACTAACACTGGAGAACCAACTTTCTCCCATGTGCTCATATTTGCATTTCTTTAAGAAGACTTTTAAACTAAACTTAGAGTATGCAACCTTACTATGTAACATGGGCCACAACTACAGGAAAGAACATGTATGCTATACCCTATTGCTGAGCCATACATTGTAAAAAAGATACTTTTCAGTAAAATATCATATAGGGAGCAGCGATGCATCTAGTTCAAAAGTTGTCCCAGAAAAAGACAGACACCAGGAACTTCACATGAAGGCAGCAGAAAGGCCACAATGAGTATTTTTTTAATAATTTATCTAAAAGTCATCCTTTTGTGGTTGTTTGTTACCTGAAGCTGAATAAAGAATAACATATCCTAGTATGCATCTCGTACAGGAACATTGTCTATCCGTGACAGAAAGATTTTGTTATTCATGGGCCAAGCTAGTAATAAAACTACACTGTTGAGGATAAAATAGAGATTGGGCAGTTCACAAATCTCTACTCTCAGAATTAAGAAGGACAGATCCTTTCCTGCTACACACTCAGCAAGATGAGCAATTTTTATAGAATCTCCTTGCTATATACTGATATAATATATGAAAAAAAAGCTAAGCTGACAAATTTAGGTTATATCTCTGTTACCACATTTACCTGAATTATAGCCATCCTGTCAGATCTTATTTTTGGATATCTGGCAACATTTTAAATGTATCTATGGCTTTACACTAGTTTCAACATTCAAAATCTAGATTCAGAGAAGGCAAGGGAAAATCCGCAAGTGCCTTACAAAAGTGATAGAACAAATTTCAAAAATTGAAACAAGTCACCCTTATTGTACTCCTAGAAATTCCTGAAAACAAGTCCTAAAACTGACGTACTGAATATAGTTAAGTTGCTTTAGTTAAAGTAACTTTTAACTGAGGTCATTTAACATTAGCAATATGAACCAATTTACCTGATTTAACTTATACAAGTTTAATATGTTGTAGTTTTTCAACTGACCCAAAACAATTCAATTTCTTTATTTTCTAAACTATGTACAAATTAATTTTATAAAAATGTCTCATACTTAAAAATTTGCAAGTAAACCAATGCTGCACAAGCCATAATTTTTCTTGAATTTATTGCCATCTTTTCAGAAAGTTTATTGAAAAGAGTATAACCCAAATATATACTTTTCTATGAAATGTACTTTTCAATCTCATTTTGCCAGAGAAAACACTCATTTTCCAGAATGGCATATTTCATTTGCTACCAAAGAGGACTGACTGTAACATAAAGCTAGTGACTCCTTTAGAAGAAAGAGAAACAATTTGACATGGTAGGTCTGGTATCCTTCTGCAATATCAAACAAAGCCCTACATGTTCAAAATGATGCATGAGAATTTAACCACGTGGTGCCCATTAAAGTCAATGCCAGCTCTCATGGTTTATGAGGTCACAAGAAGTCCTTTATGGAATTACACCCATGCCCTGCGTGGCTGATTCTCTTCTACGACAGAGTCTGAACCAAAGCCCATAAAGTCGACAAAAATGTCTGTGGTCAGTTTGGTCAGGTTTGTATCAGATATTTCCACTGGAAAGAGAGAAACAAGAGAAAAATAAATTACTGAATCATTGTTAGTTTAACAGTATGGCATAGGTCCTATGTTGATACATATTACTCTATAGTAAGTGGGAAATAATGCCTTCCTCTGGCCATGCTGAAGGCACCTGCTGGAAAAACAAAAGGACATCCTGTGGAACGCAATTACAAATTACCTAACTACCATACAGCATATCAAGGATAATATACTCGAGGAATAAATATCCTGGGCTCTTTAAGCATCATCTGCATTTTTAGAATTTACCAGACATGTCAGTTTGTATTTGTTAGACTGAATCTTTTCATATCCATCACACACTAATAACACTTTTCTTCCAAAAGTGAAACATGGCATCCAATTTGAACAAAGACTGCACATCGCTGTGTTTTAAAGCACTCAGTAGTTAATAAAAGACTGTGGTCTATTGGTATATTGATATTCATATTGTCTTGGTTGGAATACGAGCTTGTTTTAGCAATAAACTGATAGGTTGATTGAATACTCTCCAGTTTTCTGGGTTGTATTTCTGTGGTTACATCACTAGAAGAAGAGTGACCTACTGTAGTCACCTGAACCCGCTTATGTAAGTTTTGATATTATCCAGAAAGTAGGTGTTAAAAACATGGACCATCAAGATCCTAGGAGTTTGTGTGCATATCTAACACAGACAGGATTTCATCAAAGTACAAAGTGTCCTAAGCTAGCTAAGAATTTAGGTAGAAATTTGTATGCACACATGCATTAATATATGCATACCTTGCAAAAAAAAGGATCTAGAAAATAAAGCATATATCCTTATTGAAGGAGAAATAGCAAATTTGGAACCATAACAATGAGATAAGGATTATCACCTTGCTTTTCCATGGGTACATGGCATCTGTTGTTTAGTTAGATTTCTATTATTCAGGGTGATATAACACATGAATGGGGCACCCTAGCCAGCCAAAAACGTGGGTGGTGCTGCACTTATTTTACAGTAACACACAAGATCAGATCTGACAGAGGAGAAAAAGCTGATGCTTTAAAGTGGCATCTCTGAACTAAGGAATACAGAAGATACAAATATAGCCATGTTGGTTCTGGATTCAGATGTCTCCATACTTACTGCCTTGAGTGTCCACCCTACCAGTGAAGTGTGAATTAACCATACAAGGAATGCAGCGCTGTATCAAATTAATTTCTGTAGCAGCTGTGGAGGCTATGGCAAAGTTTCAGAGCCTTTGAATGGCTGATCCCAGCAGTACTATGGCTTTCATTTTCCAAGAAAGAATCTTTTAACACAGGCTGAAGTATATTTTCTTCTGTCCTTTGTTTTGGTCTCTGTTATTGCTATTCTTTGGAAAAAAAAAAATGTCAAGAAAGTTCAGAATGGGGCAACTTTTTCATTACAGAGTAAAGGACAGAGTTTACAGCAGAAATCCTGTGAAAGAAGTATTGTGTACCTATGTTCTCATCAAACCTTATGATATAGCCTGTAATATTTTACCTTTTGCAGCCAGACTGCCATTCCTTGCTGTTGCTTAAAGGAGCAGTCAGAATACAAGTAGCTGGCCTGGATTATTCCCCTCTCCCATCATCTCTTCACACATTTGACCATCAAGCTCTGATAAAGACAACATTATGCAGAAGGAAAATGGCCGTACTTCATGCCATACAGCTGACTTATAAAAAGTCCTGGGCATCAACTTAAAGGTGAGGCAGAAGGAAAGGGCTGGTGTTGTGTGGAACTGGAAGGGGAGGGAGGCTGGTGGGGTGGGCTGTGGAGGGGGACATGTCAGTCGTTGATCTGGAGCCAATGACAGTCACGCTACACAGTTTAAACAGCACTATCTCAAAAGTGCACGTTTATTTCTATAAAGTGTCTAAATTCCATCTGAGTCCGTTTTGTATTAGATGAGAGGAAAGCTATTTGAAAACCTTTTACAAACAACATAACTTAAATAAGTATTTGACATGGATAAATACTTTGCAATCAGTGTAGATTTATTAGCTAGGAAACTGCAATCTCTCAGCTTGCACTTGCACCCCAATGTCCCGTTTCTGAGCAAGTATTCACAATGCTGATCCACAGGTTGCTGTATTACAGACATGCAGTCAAAAAAGCCCAGTCTTCTAATGTGTTTTTTTAGAATTAAAAGATTAAAATAAGTAAAGTGAGTACTGTAAGTACTTATTTTAATCTAAGTGGTTACTTAGACTTAATATTTAAGTTCTTTTACTCTTGCCCTCTGTAGGGGCTATGCTAATGATTGTTGGTGTGCTCACCCATATAGAATCATAGAATAGTTTGGGTTGGAAGGGACCATAAAGATCATCCAGTTCCAACCCCCCTGCCATGGGCAAAGACAACTCTCACTAGCTCAGGCTGCCCAATGCCCCATCCAACCTGGCCTTGAACACTTCCAGGGATGGGGCATCCACAGCTTCCCTGGGCAACCTGTGCCAGTGCCTCACCACCCTCATCGTGAACAAATTCTTCCTCATGTCTAGTCTAAATCTTCCCCTCTCCAGTTTATACCCATTGCCCCTGGTCCTATCACCACAAGCCTCTGTAAACAGTCCCTCCCCAGCTCTCTTGTAGGCCCTTCAGGTGCTGGGAGGTCGCTGTAAGATCTCCTCAGTGCCTTCTCTTCTCCAGGCTGAACAACCCCAACTCTCTCAGCCTGTCCTGGGCTGCTCCAGCCCTCCGATTATCTTTGTAGCCCTCCTCTGGACCTGTTCCAACAGTTCCATATCCTTCTTATGTTGAGGATTCCAGAACTGAACGCAATACTCCAGGTAGGGTCTCACAATATAGGAACAGAGGGGCAGAACCCCCTCCCTCGCCCTGCTGCCCACGCTTCTTTTGATGCAGCCCGGGATGCAGTTGGTCTTCCAGGCTGCGAGCGCACATTGACGGCTCACGTCGACCTTCTCAACAATCTTTCCCAACACATATAACAAGCTGAAGCAGTGTAGCGCCACGGAAGCCCTCAACTTTTCTCCAGCACACGTCAGGGAAGAAACAGGTCATCTTTGCCAAAGACAGAAGCCTGCCGGCATCTGTGAGGCGGGAGGAGCCGGGGAACGCGGAGCTCATTGCTCAGCGCGGCCGCCAGGGGGCGCCGCGAGCGCCGCCGCGGGGCCGGTGTGTGGCGGGAGGGGTGTCCCGGCTCATAGCGGGGAGCGGCTGCAAATGCAATGTGGAAAGGGTTAGCAAAGCAAAATGTGGAGGGCAGATTGGTTGACATTGAAATGATTTCAGGGTAAAATCCAGCCGACACGTTTTGGAGGAGAGCGCTGAAACTTATGGAACTTAGGCAGAGGATATCGCATTTAAAAGATTAAAACAACCCCTCCGTGCAAAATCTGAGTGAATGGAGCACTTGCGAGGAATTCAGCAGATCTAAAAGAAAAATGTCTCTGTAATGGACAAGTAAAGGAAAAATAGCTGAGGAAAGGCTTTCTTTTTTTCTCTGCCTTGCTTCTTTCTGAAACGTATCTACCCTTTTCTTATTCATTATTCTTAGAAATTTTTTTGTATTTATTATGCCTGAAATAATAGACACATAATGTACGCATGAAAACAGACTTATGAAATCTTTGAGATTAGGATTCCAGGGCTATAAAATAAGAAAAACTGAATTAATTCTTCAGTTAAAAAAAAAAAGTAACTAAAAAAGATATGATTTATTAGGAGGAAAAGTAACTCATGCTTTCCTGTTAAGTTATAATATGAATGGTAGCATTTTGAACTCTTGAACTAAAATAGTTATATTGAGCTTTGATCCTTAGTACATTAACAGACGGGAAGCAGAGGAGTGAATTGGGGTGAATTTAATAGTATCCAGAGATAGAATAATTAAGTCTTATGGTGCCTATTAGCAGCTAGAATCTGAAGGAAAAGGATTTAGAAAAATAAAACCAGGAAAGGAAAGAGGCATTTCTGAATATTGTTAGCTGTATAAGTTATTGGAGAGAAAATTATGACATCCTTCCTTAATACCAGTCATTAAATGAAGGCCAAGTTTATCTTCTTTATCATCCACCAAAGAGGATAACTGTTTGCAAACAGGCTGAAAGATTGTAGGCCACTCGTTATTGTCAGTGCTCATTTCTTGACCTTTTATTCTCTCCTTACATTAGAGAACCTTTCAGTAAATTTGCTCTTTTCACAATACATATCTGAGTGCCTGGAATAACAATCCTTCTTATGAACCATAAAAGCTACAGAACTCTCCTTTCTTTCCAGCTTTGTTTGTAAACCAAATACCAAATCCTATTCGGTTAACATAGAGACTAGATCTAGGGCCTGGAAGAGGATTTAGCACTATTATACTCTCCGATTTACTTTTAAGTGTCCACATCAGTTCCTACTGCCCAAAGTAGCATGTCTTCCTTGTTGGAATAACCTGAGCTCAGGCTATCTGTGAATGTAGCACCTTTGTGCCTGTTCTGAAGTATTAAAATCCTTCTAGAAAGGATTGAAAGTAGTTTTTTCGGAACGGAACACAGATGGAGCTTGGAAAGCATGTGCTGACCACAGTATAGATAGGGTCAAGCGCAGATTCAGACCTGTGCACAAACACGGGGTGGCTGTACTTGTGCATAGCTTCTGCTTTAATTGTTATATTAAACGTTGGCCTGTTCCTACAAAAACATCGAAGTGCCTGGAAACAACATGGAGAACATATTCCATAGCTAATAGATTCCTGTAGACTGGGTGGTAAAATAAAATGATTCCATAAATACTGGAGAGATGTTCTTTACATCAAAAGAAGCACCACTTCATTTTTCAAAGGCTAAGACGTCAGTGCAGGTGACAATGTCTTTCAAAGTGTAGAGCAGATATTAAACCATTTTACTAAAGCTATGCAAAAGCTGAGGAAGATGTACTTCACCTGATTATGTACTATATACCAAGGGGGAAAGGAAGGATGGAGGAAGAAATCTCCCTAGCCTTTTTGCAAACTCATACAATAGAAGTCATTGAAAAGCCTCTCAGTATTTTGCAGTAAATCAATGTAATCTGCATTTCTGCAGTAGCAGGAAACTTTCCAAATGATCACTATAAATGGAGCACATGTTTTACGTATAGGTTACTATTTTTGGCAGTCCATCAAGCCCCTTTGATCTGTAGACAGTGGGGTTTCATCCAGCCAGCAGGACAAGAATAAAAGGCCCATAATCTGCCTTGTGCCAAGATCCACTTAAAGAAGGAGGTAGGGAGCTCGTTATGGTCACACAACTCAGCAGCTGCTTCTGTGCCAGCCTGAGCCACAGCAGAACTTAGATAAGCTTATGTAGTTCACATACACCCTAACTAGTCCCAACTCGTTTCAGTCCCAGAGACGTACCTGTTAAGAACTGAGAGCACTATATTCTGCTTAAGTGGGTCTCTCAGTCATTGCCTGTGCCAACATGTGGAGAAGAACTGGCACAGGAGCTGTTTATACCGCCTCGCGCTAGCTGCATGGCTCCCTACACAGGGAGCATCCCCCAGGGGACCACTTAAGCCAGTGTTCTGCAACACCTGCACAATACAAACTGACGGAAACCAGCACAGAGAGTCTGGCCCGTGAGTCCTCAAAATGGAAAAAGGCAGATGAAATAAAAAATAACACACCAAGGCAAGGGAAACCAGGCAGCACAGGAGGATTAGAAAGAAAAGACCAGAACGAAAATTCATAAATGGAGCAGATCACTTCCTGACTGCAACAGAGCTGAACTTCAAAAAAGATCCACTAAGCCCACAGTGCTGCTGCCCAGGACTGACTGTGAGCGGGTGTCCTCCTTCTCCTCTGGTTCCTCATCAAAGATGATGTCAAGATTTATATCTCCGTTTCTGAACAGCTCTGAGAGTTTAAACTGGGCCTCAATCCATTACAGGCTCTCTGTAAAAGTAGAGAGTAACAAAGTGTTTTGCCACATGTGGATAATGCAGTGTGGAACACAAGCACCCGATATCCACGATTTTGTGGCTCTCCAAGTTGATTCCAACCTTAGAGAGAAGCTAGTGTTGACAAAGAGAGTTACAAATGTCTGATTTTCCCACTGCATTCCTTTTTTTTTTAACTCCAAAATTCATTACACTTATGGCATATATATAAAATACCTTTTCATTAGCCCGTCATCAAAGCACACAAATCTAAAAAACTCTCTGCTGTTCTGAGTGACATATTTCAGGAATAACTACTCAGAAATAACTTCTGTAGATGTGTCTGGCTGCTGAACATGAAAGTATGGGTGCTGCTGACTGCCTGGCAGCTGGCCCAGCATTTAACCCTGCTGTTTTAAAATGTCGTAAAATAAGCACAATTTAATCTTTTGAAACCTTTTGGTCAGTGACTGTGATTTCCGCAAAAAATGACTTCAAAGGAAAGACAGGCACCTTTGTTGATGCCTTTTTAAGCAGTCATGAGTTCCAAATTATTTTAAAAAAAGGAAGCAGAAACCTCAAAGTGTGTAACACCTCCTCAGGATTAGATGCTGAAGCGATATGTAAACTGGGCTGTAAAAATCGATTCTCCACTAGCGATGTGGCTCAGAATGATATAATTAAAAGATAATGTCAATGGAAAAAGAATATCATCATAGACTAATGGGCTCCTCCTGACACATAAAATACCATTGCAAAGCCTCTATTTTAATGAAAAAATACCACTAAGAAGCCAAGTTATTTTATTTTCAAAGCAGGATGTGTTGAAAATTTTCTATTTATGTTGCTGTATTTCTATTTTGCCAAATGTCTGACACAGAGTTAACACTTCCACCTTGCAGTGTTCATATAACACATAGCATTCCTCTGTGCCTCTAAAGCGCCATGCTTTACCTCTGCAAGAAGCAGCCTACTTCTGCAGTTATTGTTCCTTTTTGTTAATGAGATGCAATTTTAATATAGGCTGAAGGGCTTCTTCCCAAATGTAGATGTGGGAAAAAAAAGGTCCATATTTAATTGTTTGACATAGATTCTGTTCAACTTGATTTAGAGAATGCAGATATTCCTAGGCATGTGACGTTTTCGGGGTAAGTTGACTATTTTCACCCCAGTCAAAACCGAGTTAAAAATTCCCTTTAAACATGTCGGAGACAAAAAGGGGGATGTGAAGATACCTCGAGTAATTATACGCTTCCAAATTACTCTTTTTGACTTCACAAAAAAAAATCTAGCCTTTCTTCTGTTCTTCTCAGATTTGTTTTGGAAGAAATGCCTTTTTAGCATTTCAGTATTAATGCAGGGTGATATGAAGAGCATTTGATCCATCAGTGCATGCTAGGATGTTCTGCAAATGCCAACCAGATGTGGTCCTCAAAAGTCTTAGGCGTCTTCTCCTTAGTTCCTGGCTTTAGACCAGTCTGAAGAAAGAATTAGCTGATGAGCTGCTCAGACCATGCTGATCTGGACATGATCTGGACAATTATTGTCACCTACAGAACTTTAAAGTCAAAAAGGGAGGGGCCTTGCAAGACTAGGCGCCTCCAGGATTAAGCGGCAGCCAAGCATGGGTTTCTGGAGAGCACTTTTGGATACCGTTCCATCTACATCCTGCCTTAGGTGCCTAAGTCCTTTACTAGAGCTAGCCAGAAAGGCTAGATTCCCATTGAAGTCAAGAGAAGGATTTACATTAACTTATGTGGATTGGTTCAGCCCTTAAAATGAGAACCATGTGTACATCCTTATGAAGAATCTGGTCCCTTCTATTTATTCAGTGTGACTTCTTGCTATGCTGAACCGTCCGCATGCTCTAATCTACAAATAATACATCAAAAGAGGTTTTGGAGAGTAACAAAGTTGTGGACTTTCATGCCCAAGGTCTGTGCTATTCTCAGCAGTTCTGGAAGCAAGGCAGCCAACCTGGCTAAGAGGCCGGTCAAGCCACATACACCATTCCGGTCATACATAAGCTCTAATTGTATTACTCATTTGGCTCGTCAATACTTTTCCATGGAGCTGAAGGAAAGGAGGGCATATGGAATAGAGAAGCAGGAAAACTAATGAATGAGAGAATATAACTTTCAGGGTTCTGGCAATGTTTTCACGTTCATTTTTTGTTCCACTCCCCTGAGGTCACAAAAAGCAAATGGCATATTCATTTCCTTCCATCTGTGCTATTCTGAACAGCAAATGGGAACTAATATCTAAACTTTCCTAATAAGCAGGGGTGGGAGGAAAGCTGGGTAATAATTAGCTACTGGCTAGCGATGCCTGCTAAATTATGTGACTCTAAGAGCGATGCTCATTGTAGACATATTTTTCTTCTTCCTTTTCCTACTTTCCAATGCAATGACACTTTAAAAATTAAAAAAAGCTGAAATTCTACTCAAATCCCACACATCCTACATGGAGCAGCAGAAGCAAACCCCCGCAGAGCCAGGTCAGAGCTGTCCCATTTTCCTTTAAAATACGTGCAATTCCTTATAAACAGTGGGATGAGGTGGCTGGCCAGGAAGCCCTGGTGGTGTCGGATGTGTGGCGATGGCCCCCCTTCCCCTGGGAGATGGCTCAGCTCCAGCTGCAGCTGCCTCCCCTCCAACTCCTGGCTCTGTGGGAGGGGGCAGCTGGCAGGGCTTCCTCGCTGCTGCACTGCCCCGGCAGCTCATTCCCCTCACCCTGGGCCGCGGAAACCAGAATTTAGTGACCTGGCCGTGCAGCAAATAAATAAATGAATGGAGCTGGAGAGCTTTCTGGAGAGGGTTGCGGGCCGTGCTTCCCAGAGCGAAGGAGAGGAAAAGCGCTTCTGTAGGCGTCTGGCTGGCTGAGTTCCTGTCAGAATAATGATTTCAATGTTACCGTGATTTCACCAAGTGGCACGCTGGGGCAGTTGTGAACATAAATAAGACATTTATTCAAATTAACCCTCTATTATACAGAGAAAACATAAGCTGAGAGGAGGCATTGTCGCTTGCATACCGGATTGCAATGCATTCATACAGCAGGGAGCAGGATGGTTTCTGCACATCACCTGGACACTACTGGCCAATATTTGCATTTAAAAGTGTAGTTCGAGGACAATAATTCTGCCACTTACCTAATTAGTGAGGCTGCTCTGCACCTCAGTTTCCAGTCTGTAAAACAGCATAATGACCACGCCCTTACACAAGCCTCAGAAAAGGTGCTCGATTTATTTGAAAGCACTGGGCACAGTGGGCAGGAAACAGATTTCTGCTCCAGGATGGAAACCTAACGTGAAATCCTGAGATAGTTCTCTAACTAAAAGTCTTCTCCTAAGCATTGTACTTGTCTCATCCTAAAAGATTTCACGTGAGAGACTATTTACATTATTTATGCTCCAGCTTGTTTGTTTTCCAAAATACAAATTTTAATTTTTTAAAGAGAATACATATGGAAAGTTTTGATCAATGTAAAACTCTTCCAGATTTTTTTACATTAAAAAATGCATCCAAATCCTTTTCTGTGGGGAAGCTCCATTTCCGATCAACTGGCATTTTTATAAAGATCCATTTCATCAGAAGTTTTCCACCTAGCCTGGTCTATCAGTGCTACTTTGTATTTAGGTACTGCCAAACCACTGCTGGGCTCTACTCTGAAGTCCAGTGAGCTGAGGTCAGCAAGGAAGCTCTTTATGGGCTTGATGAGTTTCTGCCAGTTCCCTGATGCCTAGGAAACAGCACTTCACTGTTATGCCAAAACCTGCCCAAGTTTAAATAAGGGTGGTTCCTGCCTTTGGTTAGGCCACTTTTTTTTTTTTTTTAATTTTAAAAACATTTCCCCTTTATTTTCATGGTAAAAGGTATTTTTCAATACTTTACAAGAAAATACTGAATGTCCTTATTAGCTTTAGGCCATAAATGCCACAAAACAGATTTTAAAACTGGAATAAACCCAACATAAATGCTTACTATTGGTGAATATAAGGGCATACAAAACAGGGTAGTAAAGTCACTATACAATATCAGGAAAACCATTAAAAAAATCTGGAAAAGCATCAAGATGGCTGGCCTCTTTGTAGTTTCAGCACAAAAAAAATTGAGTCTTACTTCTAAATATTTTCCCTAGTGGGAAATAACAGCTTGAAAATAATCCCAGATGTATTCATTTGTGTAACATTTTTCTGCTTGCAACATATAGGCATGGAAAAATTATTGAAGGTTTCAATTCTGGACTTGTATTTTAAAAATGTCAAGCTTTTGAAAAACAGCATCATTTTTCCTTAAAAGCTATTCATTTACCTGGAATGTTGGCCAGCAGGCCTACATTATGGACTTGGTTTAGTTAAGATTGAAAAATTGCCCAAAGGCAAAAGAGAAGTAGGCAATTTTTGTGGCTCTGACTATATACCAGCGCAAAATACAGCTGAGATGATTTTTGCACTGGAATACAAAAAAAGTTTTGCAGGTATGGGATCTTAAAATTGATCAAAAGCTATCTGAGATTTTTTTAAAAGTCTCAAGGGTTGGGTTTTTTTCCCATTGTCTTCTTCACAACCAAAATCTGCATTCCAAGGTACAAACGATTAGAAAGCTCTTATTAAATGGCTACCAAAAACAACGAAAATAAAAGTAATCCACAGGTAATAATTTCCAAAGAATAGCAAATGGAACTGTGTTTCTGTTTGCTCTACAAAAGAAGTTTTTGACAAAAATATTCTCATTTAGGGTAGATATTAAAAAAAAAAACCACAAACAAATGCATACTTTCAAAGATTCAGGAAGTTGTCTTGCAAAAAGAATCATTTTTCATGTATTATGCAATCTAGACCATCATCAGGGTAAGCTATTTGTCAGCTCAATATTTTCTGTGACATAGAGCAAGTGATGTTATCACAACATAGGTAGCTACAAATAGTTTTAACAGATTGGACTTCTCAGGGGGTTTTTTCCACCTTTATGTATGTGAAGTCTCTTTTATGCAGGAGGACTCCTTAGTAAAAAAGGGGGGAAAAAAATCAGTGGAAATTCCAGGAATTAAATTATTCCTCATGAGTCAAAGGTACAGATGTGGGCACAGGTCTAGTGATCAAACCAGTGCACATCAACCCTATAGGGCTGAAGGAAATGACTGTACTCTGAAAGGAGGAGCCAAGCTCCTGTTGAACCAGCCAGCTCCAAGACCAGACAGACTATTACTGTATCAGTGCAATGCACTGTGTAAGTTGAGTAAGTGAACAAGGGTGAGTAGTGTGAATACAATGCCATATGGCCAGAGTTCACTGGCTTGGCAGGAGTATCTCTGCACAGTACAATGTTCCTGCAGAGTTGTGCCAGCCTGCCTGGAGCCTGTCTGAGGAAGTACAGGTGATGTTATAATGCATTTACACTCTTTAGAGGGTCTCCTTAAGCAAATTTAGCCACTACCTGGCTGGCAATATCCAGCTGGCTGGTAATTCCATGAAAGAGAGTTCTTTTCATTCTGGGATGCAGACTGCTCCTGCAGAGCACGAGGAAGAGATTCAGACACAACCTGAACTCAGCTACCATGACTCAAATGGCTGATGGACTTTTGGTACAACACATCAGCTTTGCCCAGATAGAGTGAATGTCCACACCCAGGTTACAAGTCATACTGGAAGATGGTCTGTGTGCTGGGGTAATGGTGGCGGGAAGTGCCGTAAATAGTGTACTCTCTCTCTTCCTCACTAGATGCAACACCTCCTCAATGACAGCAAAATTTATTTCTTGGATACTTCACACTGTCCCACTCTATTATCCTACCAGCATCAAAGAGTGGGTCTCCTCCCTCACACGCTTCAAGAATTATTTGAAATAGCCAGTCAGAAAAAGTGGGAAGAGCAAGTTCAAGGACAGAGCTGTTATACTGAATCTAGATTAAATGCTAAAAGAAAGGACTTCTGATGTTTCTTTTGAACACTTTTCCTCTTCTTTAGTGAAACTATGGTCCTCTCTTTCTCAAGAAGAGAACACGAGGAAGACATGCTGCTGTTTCATGCTTATGTTTCTGAGCTGTCCGCCAGTACACAGAGAAGACAAAAACACTGAAAATGTACGGTCAACTAGGTCTTAACGTACAGCTGGTGAAGCTGGCAGAGAAGTCCTACTTGATGCCCAGGAGAACAGCCAGGCCACAAACCTGAGAACTGTAAAAATGCTGGGTGCTGCAGCTCCCAGCTGCAGGTAGTTAGCATATCTGAGAAGCCAGATCAATAAATATCTCATTGCAAATTAAAGAGAATTTGTGTAGACATCATTGTCGTCCCCCTGAACAGCAGTTGCAGATGTCTTGGCAGATCAGTGAAATCAGATACGTGGCCTCTGGTTACATTCTAACTAGAACTTGTTTTTCTTATACACATAAGTAAGTTCCAGAACAGAGATAATCAAACAGCGTACAAGCAATTCGTTTGTTTAGGAATCTCAGTTCACCACTAAAATAGGGATTACAAGCAACAGTTCCACCTGAAGGATGGATTTCAGTACAAGATCAAGGCAAATATCAAACTTGTCTTCTGATAGTGTAGCTCCCTTCATGTATGTATAATGCAAATTAAAACAAAAAAATGAGTGCATCTTCCCATGTATGAATATCTGCTTGCATGCTTATGTAAAATAAAAAAGTGGAAAAAAAGAGTCTGGAAGACTGAAACGGCACCACCTGGTGACACCTGCCACACGGTATCAATGTTTGCATATTAGTGCTCACCAAGGTAGTTTTGTTGTTTGAAGTTTTGTTGAATAGCCTGGTGTATGATCATAAAAGCCGTTAACACAAAAATGTTAATTAGCTGCTGCGCTTATGTTTTCATTCTGTTGCTACATAGCTTGTTGTAAAGACAATTGTAGACAGGCATGTAGACAGGATTCAGATACTTCGTTCAGAAATTACCAGAGTAAATCAAGTTATATATAAGACTCACCTCACTCTAATTTATAGTTCAGCTCAGACCATTGAACCTGCAAGTAAAATTTATGGGGGAAGAGCAATAAATTAAATTGGGTAGAAACATAATTTTAGTCCTCCAGTTACTTGTACAGTTCGATTTAACACATAAAAAATGGAGTATAATACTAACTTGTTAATAAAACGTGCACAGCGCTGACATGTAAAAACAGTTTTATAATTGGTTGGTCCACTCTGTTAGCCTTGTTGACAACACTAAATTTTCAAAACCCTACATTAGTAACATTGAGCTACATTATAAATGCAGAAAGCTCATAAATGCATACAACAGAAATTCATTTGGCCTTTGATTTTTTTGGGGGTGTCTTTAAAGTGAAAACTGTAAAATTACCACATAATAAAAGCCAGTACACTGAACACTAATTGCCCATTTATAAAAAGCTCTTTTCCTCCAATCATGTAGGTGTGAGGCATAAACTTCTTGGGTTTTACTGAGCTGCGATTTATACTTTCAGTTCTGTTTCTCTCTGTTGCATTTCATCTTAAGCTTATAAAAGACGAGTTGGATTTTATTAATCTGCATCAGCATTCATTGGACATTAAATCTATGAAGATCCCTATAGGGTTTTAATTGTGGCTCAATTGCCAACAATAATGGGGCCTCCAACTTACTACGGAGAGCAGCCCACCCTTGCTGCCGAGTGCAACTGTTAGCTCCAACACCAGCCACGATAGCCCACTTTGTCAGCTGCCCGAAGGGAAGTTGTCAAGTCTGGGACCCTGCTGCTTTATTCCTATAACTATGTTTTAGAAACACCTCACAAGTGGAATTGTGGTTGCCTCATCCAGAAAATGTGGAAAGGATTAATGTGGCATGTAAAACAAATCACTCCTGAGCTCAGCTGAGAAAGTAGGTATTAAAAGCACTCCAGTCAAAAGAGCTTTAGTGAAAGGGTCATGGTGATATACAGTCAGCACATGTTGGGCTGGTAAAGCTGCAGGGTGTTTGGAAATGGTAATGGTCCATGGGTGTAAATTCTTTCAAGACCTCTTAAAGGCACATGTGTTTCTTGAGCATGTTCTCCAAACAAGGACCTGTTATAGGTTAGATTCACTGGAGCTTTTAAACTTTATTGATTGGTTTGTGGTATTCCAGGTTCGCTTACTGGTTGTTTTTTTCTTTTTTAATGCTGCTGATAAACACAGGAAAAAATCCTGGTTTAATCTAAATCTTATAAATCTATAAACTATGTGGTATCTAGCTTTATTGTAACATATTTCAGAATGTGTTGTTTCTTTTCTTTATGCCAGTAATCACTGGCTTCACAAGAGTGAAGGATCTATCAACATTTCTTTTAGGAACACAGGTTGGTTAAAGCATCTTTAGTGTTGAGGTTAAAAAAAATCAGACCATTAAACTTTGGCATAACATTTAGTGTGCCTTTTATATATTTTTGTAACATTTGTAACATAATATTTCCTAAAATTATTAAAAAGATGGCTCATGGCAGCTTTTCTCGTAAAGCTGGGAAGACTTAGAGTGGTTAGTGAAAACTTTATTTTACAAGTTGCACTATTCCTTGTTCTTTTCATTAGTAGTTTCAGTATGGTTTAGCATAAAGAAATAAAAATGTGATAACATGTATGTACCATGTAGCCCTTTTCTACTCAAAGAATCACGACTACAAGATGGAAATGTCCAGGAAGGGTTTCTGAGCAACAATTCTCCTTGTCTTCCATCAGAAATGTAAGGGTTCAGCAATTTTGTAAATTAAGCCTTCTGTGCAGGGATCACTTCCATTACACTTGAAATGAAGCCATGCTTTCTGAGAAGCATGTGTCAGGTGTTGAGCAGAACACAGCCACATCTTTATACAGACCGAGTGGCTGAGAAGCGGGACTGAAAATATGAAATTTATCTTGCTGCTACAGTACTTGCCATGATAAAACTGAAATCACTAATAACCACTTTCAACATGCAGCATTCAGTTGAGGGCACATTGCTGCAGCACGTGGCTGGCATTTGATTATAGAGAAACCTATCTCAGTTGTGGTCCAAAAGCCAATATTTTAAGATTAGGCCAGCAAAATTCTGCTTTGCTTATGTATAGTAGAGATTAGGATTGTTCAGCTTTATTTCTGAATATCCTTGTTTTTACACAAGGCCACTATTAATTATTTTGTGTGGTAATTTAACCTATGTTCACTATAACAGACTTAAAACCAGAAGCACATATTGCAGTTATATGATGAGGTACGTGAAAACATTTGAACTGAATAATTATATTTAATTG
This sequence comes from Cuculus canorus, assembly GCF_017976375.1. Taxonomy (NCBI): domain Eukaryota; kingdom Metazoa; phylum Chordata; class Aves; order Cuculiformes; family Cuculidae; genus Cuculus; species Cuculus canorus. The sequence continues at coordinate 130,058,075 of NC_071402.1, read as the reverse complement.
AAATCATGTTTAAAAACACTGAGCAGTTGTTTTCTCACAAACTCACAGGACTGTTATGAACACAAACCATGGTTAAATGATCAAAACCCTACTTAGTCATGTTAAAACAAATAAATAAAGTAACATATGACCTTGGAAAAGTTTGGGTTCCATGTAGGTTCTGGTTCAGTGCCTCTGACTTTGGCTTAAGCTACAACCATGACTGCAAATATTTTCTCACAGGCTTCAGCAATGACACCATTTGTTACTTTTGCTTAGTACAGCTCTGGTGAAAATCAAGATCAATTGTTCTCCTGCAAAATTTCACCATGCAATAAAGTTCCAGCCACAAAGCAAAGGGACACAGGGTAGATATGATGTTACCGTCTGCCGTCTTCACGTAAATCAGAAAACTTTGGCAATGCTCAACTTTTAAAAATTAAGTTTCCTGTCCTCTTCCTATTCAGGAAGGTAAAATGTGATGTGCCTGTAGCCTATCTTGAAACAGATGTCCTGTAGCTACTTAGGTAAACAGCTGAGATAACTGCCCAAGACTAATTTCAATGTTTTTTGAAGAGACGCAGTCTAAAAGACCAAGGGGGTGTGGGGGAAGGTTAATAGCAGACATGGGCTGTTATAATGTCATTGTTCCACATTGCAATAATGTGCAGGAAACTGGACAACACTGTAATCTGTAAACCAAATTATTGGTGTTCTGCCCAAGCATTTTAAAACCGAAACACCTGCAAAGAGCAGCCAAATACTCTGACCAGAAGACTAGTCCTTCAGGCTTTTTTTTACCTTTAAAAAAATATTATTAAATTTTAAGCTTAGGAAATTATTTTCTTTAAGCTTGCTAAGCTACAGGACGTGAATAAAGGCATTTTTTTCCTAAGAGTATACAGTTGTTTTGTTAAAGCAAGTAAAAGTTTCCTGCACCTAGGAAAAAAGACACTGCTTACCTTTTATTTCAGCTCTTGTTTTATAACAGAATCAGTCTTGCTAGCTAGATCTCTTTCTTATCCAGTGCCAAATTTTAACAGTGTTATGTCAGTAACCTGAAGGCCTTCAGTCATCTGTGTTTTATCAGACATTTCACTGCCTAAAGGAGTTAATTTCAACAGAAGAAGAGCCCAGGATAAGGTGCTCTCAGTGTAGCTCCTTATTCAGCTGTTCCAGTTCTGACCCACCACCCTCAAGCCCCAAAAACTAGTTTAATGGAGTAGAGAGAGGTCTAAAGCACCAAGGTCTTCCTAAAATTATTCATCCACTTTCTTACTTTTCTATGGAATTGCCTCAAACACTAATAAGGACTTGGGCCTCGATGAGTTAGGATATATAAACATTAGAAAAATAAATATTTACTTTGAAGGGCAGATAAATTTAAGAATTTTCTAACAGTAGTAATCAGTGATCTTATATCTTCCTAAGACGGAAATATGGAAAGAAGAGGGGGGAAAAAACCCTAAAGAATCACAGGGTCTATTTATCTCTCAAATTAGAAACAAACTGAGACTTGTTTCGATCTGTGCCTAGTGACCGTCATCCACCTTAGTCAACAAGGCTTTGACATGGGCAGACCAAAAGTCAAGGGCTGAATTTTTGGTAGGCCTATGAGTGAAATTGAGTGGTATTGAGCATAAAAAGGAAAAAACATAATACAGCACAGAGTTTAACAACAGCAGAAAAAAACCAAAACAAGCTGGATAGAGAAAGAAAAAAGTATTTAGCAAAAATTATCCCGATTTATGTTTACTTTTGGAAGAAACATATTGAGAAAAAGAAAAATCTACTTAGTGCATAATTTCTGCAAAAATTATCAAATTGCTGTGTTTCAGTAAGGCTTGGTGCTTTGTTTTAAAGAGATTCTAGACAAATATATACATTTTTTATACATTCCATTTCTTTTTAATTTTAAAATTAAGATTTTTGGCTGTATATTTCTTCTTCCTTCTTTTTAATTTTTCAAAGTTAATAGAGGAAGAGAAAGGCAAATCTAGGGAAGCCTTCATTTGAAACTAAAAAATATTCTGCATTCAGGAAGCAGCACACTTCTTTTCCCCCACAAAGTTGAACAAGACTTTTTGTTTCTTGGAAAATGTGAGAAAAGACAAAGATAAATTAATATTAACACAAAAGCAGCAAAATGCATAAACTGACTCTATTTTCTGCTGCTGATGTAGGACTGTCCATCTGCCAGTCATTCATGAACACATGGACACTACCTAGCAACTCTGTCTAAACCAAAAGAGGAGAAAGGTAAGCGAGGAGTCAAATGTCCATTTTCTTCTCTCTGTTTTTACTCATAAAATGCTGCCAGTGCTCACTTTCCAAAGTTTTTCCATGTGATCTTTCCCACACTTTCCACGCACTTGTCACAGTTTCCCTATGAAATTTTGTCTCTGCATTTTTGCAAAAAGTGCCACACAAAGGGCAACGAGCACACATCGCTTTCAAAACAGTCTGATAATATACGTCCATACCTCTGTGTGCACGCAAGTGTTGAAAAAGTGTATCGTGGACTTTGTGTGTCATTACTACTTTTTTATTGACAAACACCACATCAAGTTCAGGTGTAATATCATAATAAAGAACTCGTAATTGAATTACCTGTGTATTGTACTATTCATAACGTTAAATACAACAGTACTGAAGCAATCTCCAAATGTCATTTTCTACCTCCTATTTGCTATGGATTTTGCCATCATAAGAAACGAAAACCTGGTTAAGACTATGAACAGACTAACCAGCTCTGTCTACTAAAAAAATGAGAGCAGATACAGAAAGCAAGTGTTAACACCTTTAAGCAGCAATTTTCAACCAAACAAAAGGAAGCACTTCTCATTACAAAGCACAATTAAACCATGGAACTCATTACCACAGGATACTGCAGAAGCCAAAAGCATAACAGGGTTCAAAAGGAGATTAGATTAATTCATGAAGGATATGTCTATCAATGGCTGTTAAATTTGTAATATAGTAACCTGAATGCACCTTTGGCAAAGTAAGTCCCTAACCCACTGACTACTGGAAGCTGGGAGGGATACCGTAGAAGGATTTTGTGCATAGTTTTTACGTTTGTATATAGAAAAAGACTATTTTCATTGAGCAGCTTAGGGAATTGTTTTGTTCTCAGACCCACAGCTCTTATTCGGTCTTGACTACTTGAATGTTTGTACTGTTCTTCCTAAGGCCCCTTTTTCAGGAACTTGAACATTATCTTAGTCCTTTAGAGACAAAACAGTAGCTTCCTTTAACAGTTTTTCTTGATGTTGTTCCTCTAACTTATAGAAATTTCTATACCTCTGTAAAGCTGCAGCACTGGCTCCCAGAAACCTGGTAAGTATAACCGAAATAAAATGTGATATGTGCACACCTGTAGAGCAGATGACTATGCTAAAAGTGATTAAACAGCATTTCTTTTGGTTTCTTTTAATTTGAACCTTACTCCCTTATACTTCTGCTACGAAAATGTTAGAGCCAGGGCCCCTCTGTGCAAACCAATTTAGTGAAGCTGAGGATTCAGTCCTTGATTTTACAAACTGAGGACAGATAATTGTTATACCTCGAAGAACATGTGATTGCAAAGCTTTTACTGTAGCTCTTCTCTTCCCATGACCTTCCATTTGAAATGCTTGTGTCATTTATGTTGCAATTATGTTCTAATGCAAGTATGTTTGGGAGTGTAAATATAAAGATTAAATCTACCTTAAAAACTCAGGCTGAATCAGGTTTATAGCCTAGAGGCAAGTTGTGAATCTCATAAAGCATTGTTTGAGGGACCTGGTTAGTGTTCTGTACACCTGCTTAATGCTTTTTTTTTTTTTTCATAGTCACAAATGTCAAAATGCTCAGTAACGCATTGGGGTTTGAATGACAGCCATGCACTTGAGCACCAGTTATGTTTTTTCACTACCAAATTGGACTATAAATGATGAAAAAGAGGTCAGAAAGGAAGTATGGAAGCATACAAATTTGAAAGGGGAAACTGCTAATAGTCATAAACCGTGCACAATCAAAGGACTGGCAAGTCATTGTGAATTACCTGCTCCATGAATTACTGATCTAACTGCATTATGATATGGAATTTTCTAACTCCTTTCATCTGTGGTGCAATAGCTCCTAACAGCTCCCAGATCAAAAGCTAGACTGCCAGTGAAACCATGAAAAAAAAACCCACAACACTGACTTTCATTAAGAGCACTTATTTGTTAAACTTTTCTTAATATGCAGGCTTCATTATTTATCGATTTACTTATTGGATGTACTGTAAGTACACCACCTACCAAATCTGAGGAAATAGCACAGAAATGATCAGCAGTGTGACACCTCAGTGCAAGTCAAAACTAGTAGGCATGTGCACATAACTACTTGTAGCTTGTTCGTAATTCCACAGGTGGTAAAAAGTGGAACAAACATTGGTTTTGGATGGCCTCCTTTTTTTTTTTGTTAACCCAAACTACACAAAATACTTTAGAAACAATTATTTACATGATAATAGCTGAATGTATGAAGTTAATGAGACAATTAGCCTGCACATGCCAATAGTATCAACATGAAGACACACTTGGAGGCATATATGAGGAATGAAGAGATGATTGATTTCTACTGGTACCTGTCATACATGACCGAAAACGGAATTCTAAACTCAAGTTATGACCATAACAACAAAGCTCAAGCCAGCAGATACATTAAACAAAACACATAAACAATTCTTTCAGCTGTGCTTAGAAATTCTTATGGTGTGTATTAGAAAGTTTAAAAGCAAGGTCTATTTAAGCAGTACTTATTTTTAATGTTTTCCTTGTCTGCATGAGAAAAAATGAGGTTAGTTATCCACACCTGAGAAATTTTTGGGGAAAAAAGACCCCATAGATAGATAGATAGATAGATAGATACACACATTTTGACAGATATCTCTTTTGTTTGGTATGTTTCTGCTGGGACAATCCTGAGTTTGCCCAGAGTTGAACTTGTGAATTCATTTCATCATGATGACAGTCTGCACAGTGACTACATCCTTTGTTGTGCCTATCATAGAAAATAAACACTTCAGGCACTGACTGCTGCATCACTATTTCAGCATGAATGTACTGGATAGTTTTTACCCAAGATCTTATTTTAGACATGTGATGCACAAGCAAAGAGAAAGCAAAGACTGGCAGTATTACATTGTTGGTAGATCAGCCTAGAAAACAGGATTTCTGTCCCGTGGAAGGAAGTGATTGTAACTTTTCCTGAAGAACTCGTATTTTTGTAAAGGAAAGAATATTTCCAAAGAAATGATACTGCAAGACAGCCTACCTGAGGGCCACTGCCCCCCCATTTCATGTTTCCCTTCCCCCAGCCACCCCACTTCAGAGGTAGAGGCCTGGTTGGGGTGTCAAGAAGCTGGAGGAGCAGCAGGGAGCCAGGAAAGCCCAGGCTGGCATGCGACCAAGAGTGCAGGCTTCCTGGACAGCCTGTCTGCCTGCTTTCCATCGAAACGTTCGATGGAATCAACATGTTCCTGTGAAATGTTTCAATTCTGTAAAATCAGCATTTTCCAACAGAGAAGTGTTCCACTAGAAAAAAATTTCAACCAGCTTTAACAGTCAGAGCATATTTAACATCTCACAGAAATGTTAAAGAGGTAGAGCTGAAGGATGTTGTGCCCATCTGAGAGACCATGAACCAAATGCCCTCCTTGCCTGTGTCCTACGCCTCAGCCATCATCTTCAACTGAGCTGTCTGAGACAGTGGACTGATGGTTCTCCAATGAGTGTCACCATGTGACAGCATATTCTTATTCTATTGTTACAGCTTGACTGAAATAGTCAAGTGGCAGGTACCATGTACTTGATGTGATCATATACAGGGCCATAGGAAAGATCACTTATGAAGCGCTTGGGAAAAGTCAGTATCATTTGACATTTTGAAGAAAGTTTTAAACTATCATAAGAACCACAAGGAACCAATGTCAGTACCAGTTTTTCTTATGCACTTAGTTATGTTGGAATATTTTTTCTTTGCTGGGTTATTTGGTAGATTTTCATGTCTTCTTTAGGATGTGGATTCATAAGCTTGACAAAAAGGTAGGGATTTTATGTATACAAAGTTTCCATTCAAATAAAATTTTAGGAAAAGAGTCCTAAGTGTCCAGCAAAACGCAGAAAATTAATGTTTCCTGACAGTTTTCAGTCAAATCACTGATTAGAAACCTCTATTGGTGATCACACCTCTCTGTGTAACCTCTCTTGTTTTCAGTGAGAGATTTTGGTAGCTTGTTCTATTTAAGATGAGGTGAAAGTAAAGATAAATCACAATAAACAATTATTCAACCGAGATTTTAAAGAAGTAAGTGAATCTGGGTGACAGGAAACTGATGTTTGATATGTTGGGTTTTTTTGCAGTGAACATAATGGATCCAAATATGTTTCTTTACTGCAAGAAATAGATAAGAGAAAGACAAATCATATATTTCTGTAGCTGAAAGACAATGCAGAAATTATCATCAGCAAGTGTTAAACAATCAAACTATATGATGGCAATCAGATCAAATCAGATGCTTTAATTCTATTTTATGATTAATTTTGAGGGATTTAATTTCAAACTACTGATGTACTTCAGTTTCAGTTTTGTGCAGCTGTAATATTTAGGAGCAGGAGTCATCTAACAGTCATGCAATGGAAAAGATCTTCTAGGGTACAATTTCTCTTAGACTATAACATTCAAACAAATCGCTGGAAGAACGTGCCTATTTCACTCTGTTGTCCAAAGAAGCTATGGTGACAAGCTTGGGGTAAACATCTACACTGTAGACTATTTAAGCTAGGTGAGATGAAGCCAACCCAACTTTCTTTTAAGGTAACTTTTCATGGAATAAATTACTGGTCAATCTTATGTTGTAGATGACCACTCTTTACATTGATTTAAAATTCAGCAGAATCAAGCTTTAATAAAAGGCATAGTGACATCTGTGCTTTAAGATCTTGTCATGATAGAGGAATTTTTAAACAGACCATACTTGGAGGCTCAGTAAATATTTTAGCATACTAAGTGACCTCAAAATTAATGTTTAAGAATTATGAGTCCTACTCATGTCAACTCTTACAGTAGCAAGGCAAATGAAAAAAAAAGAGAAAATGAAGAGCATGAAGGAAAAGAGAGAGAGATGTACAAAAAAGAAGCCACAAACAAACAAACAAAAAAACACAAGAAGAAACCAAAAGGCCAGAATAAAAGGAGAAACAATCTACAGAAACAGCAATCTTTTTTATATCCTAAAAAAACATGTATAAACCACAGCAGATAAGATTCCCTTCATCACAGGAGGCAGCCCTGGAATGAAACTCCAAATTTAGAAAGCTAGGCAGCTAGGGAAGCTGAACCTGGAGTTGTGCTTTGCATCTGGCACAATCTTCACTGTGGGCTGTGCCAAGCCCAGACACAAACACTCCTCCAGGCCACAGCTGGCATACTAGGTGTCTGGCTGACCTCCAACCCAGTGCCATCTTTCCCAAGCACTCCTCATCCTTTAGACACACAGTATTATGTTGGAAACCATGTATCATGTATGTACTGAACACATAAAGTCATTCTCCATCCTGCATGTTTTGGGGTTACAATTATTTTAAATTTCACGAAGATATACGTGCTATTATAAATTTTCCATCTGCCACCTCTCAGTTAACCCCAGACCAGCACAAAGTAGGGATTTTTTTTAATTTTTTTTTTATAAATAAGGACTGAAAACATAGCAGCATTGCTCTCCCCTAGAAATGTTGGGTGAGAGAGGGGAACACCACAAGCAGATAGCTGTGGCTGAATGCTGGTGGCCACTGCTGTCCCTGTGACAAAGTGAGGGATGTTACCTGTCCAAGAAGGGTGCATTTTGGAAAGTAAACCAGTGTCAGCCATAGAACATGAATATATATGTAAAGTCAGTGCGTAAGTACCTATGTGCATATATTCATGCAGAAATACATGTGTATATATCTTGCAAGGTGTGAGGAGCTTGGGAAGGATCCTAGGACATGTACACTTGAATTGTGTGTTTGTGTGTATATGGGAAAGTGGGTAAGCACAGCTGTGCACATGTGCTCCTCATGTACCCTTGGAATGCCTTGTATTTCTACTATTTTGGCTTGGTTACCTCAGTCCTTGAGTCTACAATAATGCATGTCACTCTTGTGGGTAACATTTCATTATAAATCTAAGCGTGCAAATATTTGTGTCAAAGCTGTCCACGCATGCAACCAGTTGAGAAGCCAAAATGCCTTCAAGTTATGTAGCAACTGTTTTCATTTTCTCCCAAATGGCATTTCTGCTATTTTCTAGCTTCTGCCTTCTTTTGTTGTCTTTATTCTTCTCTAAAGCTTGAGCGCCTTTCTCTTCTTTGCGTAACTTCTGAGCAGTGAGAAGGATGTGTAGGAGCCATCTCCAAATTTTAATGCAGATAAATAAAATTCCAATCAGCATCAAAACAGACCCTTGCAGAGCTGCTCAACATTCCTTTTGCCTACACAAACCCTCTCAGAGAAGCCATAAGGCAGCCCTAAGAAGCTATAAGTGATCCTGTAATAAGCACTCTCCTTCTAACATGTCAAGGACACAATTTGTTGTAAATGTGATGGAAGGATTGAGTTCAAGTATGTTCTACAGCAATAGATGCAGTATAGCTATGTATAAAGGCTGTGCGTGGGCACTCCCACAGAGCTTAGTGCCTGGGTGGCCTGGGCCTTCCCAGCAGAGACGGGAACAATGTGCTGATGGGAGACTACGGACAGGCTGGAGACACTGTGGCTGAATGAACTTCTTCCTGGCCACCTCCTCTATAAAGTACTTCCAGAAGCACTTCAGAAGTTCTGAAATCTTCCCAGGCAGCTGCTGCTGTGCTTAGAGAAACTGAAAGGTGCCACTGGTATGTTTTAGTAGTTCATTAACACCCTGAGTAGAGGACATAGGCATTAAGGAGGTGCTTTCAGCAATTCCTGCATCAGAAGCGACCAAATTGTGCATAGACAAGATACTTATAAACAGTAGAAACTACAGCTGTAGAAATGGCCACAAAGTACAGTCTTTTGTACATAATTAAAGTAATTAGGAAATGGCTTGCAAGTACTTTAGGATAATACTAATGAATCATAGACATTCTGGAGTGGTCACCTAGGACCACAGCCCTCAGTTTGGGAAGTCTCACTCGATCCAGACAAAGATGTCATTGCAGGATATCTTGCAATGCAGACTAGAATTGCCATCTAGACATTTTGTTTGAAAGAGTTAGTTCCCCACACAAGTATTACCGCATACACATAACCTAAAATATTTGTGGGTTTCGGTTGGGTGTTTTTTGCTCTTTAAAAAAAAAAAAAAAAAAAAAAAGGCGAAACAAACCATCTATGAGTCAATATGTAACAGTACTTAAACATAGGAAATCTGAAAAGGAGATTGTGGAAAGGAAGGTTTCTGCTAAGCACCGCTCTACATGAAGAAACAACTGGAAAATGTGCACTATGCTGGAATACAAGGAAAATAAATATGAAATTGGCAGGACTCAAAATAAGTCCACCTGTCTAAAGATCACTTCAACTGTAAACACTTCGGGGAACTCAGACAGTTACCACCCACAGTGAAGAGAACTGAAGGAACCAAGATTAACTCATCGAAACAGACCTGACCCTGACTTCCCCTTGTCCTAGCACTCCCTTTGCTTACTGTGTCTTAATCCTCTTACCAGGTTTTCTGGTCAGTGGCCTAAAAGGTCATATGACCGTGGCTCATTCAACTTAACACTATTTACTCAAACACAAAGGAATAACAACAACAATAATAATAATCAGTCTTTCTTAACAAGGATCAATAACATTCAATTACCTGAACGTTCATATAAGACTTTTTTCTGCATGTTAAGGGAGCTTATCCAGAATAGATGACGACTAAAGGCAGAATTCTCATCTTCTTTTTACTGTCATAAATTTAAAGCAACTCCATACACCTCCAAGGAATTAAATCAAGTTAACTGTTTTTAAAATGAGGTAAGAATTCGTGCCATATCATATACACTAACAGACAACAAACTGACATTAAGAGGACCTGGAGCAGATAAACAAAAATAAGTAAAGCATGGTCCTTAATTCTTCTGTGAGCCCAAAGGAATGGATATGCATTCATAAATTTTTGTATGGTGCAAAACGGTGGGCCAAATTGTATTTAGCCACATCAGCAGCAAAGACTTACATAAGGAACAGCAGGAGCAATAAACTTCATATGGCTAGCTTTCATACATATAAAGGTTTCTTGTAACACGTGCCACATATTCAGTTTGTAGGAATAAATATATTAACTATGTTTTTCTAACTGAAAACATTTTCCACATGCGAACAGACTTAAAAGCATGTTTAAAAAGAAGATGCAATAATCAGATTTTAAACTTTGACTTTAAATTCAAACCAGAACTTGAAGTAAGCCTTTGGGGACATTCCTCTTTTTCAAGGAATATACAGTTCTTGTTACCTACTTCAAGCAATGAATGGCAACACTCAGTCACGAAAATGCAACAGAACTTCTTTGGAGTGGGAGAAGGCTATATAAAACACATTTAAAAACCACGATTGTAATAGCCAGCAAGATTTGGAAAAGACTGAGGAAAAAGTGGATTTGAAATTTTAAATTATATCCTCAAATCTTTTCTTATTGAACATTACTTGTTTCCAGAGAAAAACATCATATCAGTTCCTACTCCCCAGCTAGCAGATGGGATAGTTATTGCTGAAAATAATTTCTCTCAGAAATATAGAATCAGTTATTTTCACCAAAGATGCAGCCAATTAGGCAACATAGAGGATGAATGTTGTTGATTGGACCTCTTTGTGAGGACTGGCAGAAAACAGTATACAGTAATGGCTAAGCTGTGATCAGACACTAAAGGAAAATAGTGGTTGTTCATCAGTATTGTGTCCTCAATTTTTATTTGAGTATATGCTTTGGGCCCACCTGGGCAAGGGAGCCAGGGAAACAGCGTGAGGAAAGAATGGGAAGAAATGAAGCAAAGGGCCTTGGTGATGAGCTGTGCAGCACATTTCATTCTCCAGAGAATGCTCGTGCAGCCCCATCTATGCATCCCTTCTCATTTTCCTTTCATTGGGCTTACACCTTACCGGTTTTGCTGAAATGCAGGAATTTTCAGGAAAAATCAACCTCTGCTCAGAGATATATAGTGTAAAAAATGCAGAGCATGCTTTGAAGAACAACAGATGTTAGAGAAGTAGTTACTACTGCTAGAGTAGTTCCCACTTGTAAGTAACATTTTGTTCTTCTTTGATGTGGTCTGTGTATAACCCCTGCTGCAGAAGCCTAGCTAGCAATAAAATACCAACAGAGGTAGGTCCAGGAACTGCCATAAGACAGTAAAGGTACAAACTGAAAGAAGGTGAATGAAATCTTTTCCATCACTGGACTTTTTCAACTGGTGCCACAGAAAGTTTAATTGCCTAGAAGGTCAGGAGACCTTGGTATATCTTTTCTAGGAAAATGGGATGGGAGAACAAGCATGTCAAAGACCTTTGATCATTGAGCTACCAATCAAAGAGTGCCAACTTGCATTGATTTACCTCTCTCTTCTCTTTACACTAAAACAATCATGTGCTATTGACACTGAACTGTTACATACTACCTCTCACCAGTAGTGCCAGGAATAAGAGTACCCTCCTCTCTCCTGTACCTGTATAAGAACAGTAGAAGCATGGTGAGCTATTTCTCACACAAGATTCTTCTTAGATAATATCTTTAAGGAGTTCTTGAGGTAGAGTTTTTATCTGCATGTTGCATAGCCCATGCTAGACTCTTTTTCCCTGAATGAACTATTCTTGATCTTTAACCTGTGTAAAATTTTGGCATTCTATGACAATGAATCTCGTGGGCTGATGGTAAAATAAAGTGTTACTTTTTTCACTGATTCAACACAGTGAAAACGTTATGTCATTTATTCTGTCTTTTTTTGGCTGAGAGTCATTAAAGGTGTGTGCCTGCTCATTCACCTTCCAGTTATATGTCGAGTTTTTAATAGGACACTCAGAAGTGTTACAGGCCTTGTGGTTTCTATTTTTTCTACCCCGTTTGAAACAATGCTAAAGTGAGTGAGAAAAATATCACACAGGCTTTTCATAACATAATAGAATACAAAATGTTATTGTATTCTCCCTTGTTTCTAAAATCAGCATTAAAATAGTTTTTGTATCTTTGTTGTGCTATAACTAAACAAAAATATTGTTACAGTGGTGGATGGTTTTATTGGTGTTAGTTGGGGCTTTTTTTTGCTTTTTTGCATGTTTTTTATCATTATTCGATGTAGGTAATAAGCCACAACAAAAATTGCAGCTAACATTTTCTTAATGTAATTGTTTATCTTGACTTTTGAGACACTTCTTTTCAAAACCCTCCTGAACTGCATTAGCTTTAAGTGCACAAAAGAGGCAACCTGAATGAATACGTAACTGGGGTATAGTGAAAATTAAAATAAAGAAAATGCCCTTTGGGAATACATTCATTTCACAAATAACAGCTGGCACTGGTTAATCTAGCTTTTGGCAGTCTCTTTAGCAACCTCAAAGACACAATGTTTCAGAAACAACTGATGAGTCAGCTGCAAAAGGTTGAGAGATTTCAGTTCAGAGAAGCCTATTTATTATAAAATTAAATATTTCCGTAACATCCTATATTTGACATCCCATAAGAATACCAGTTAGCAGGCTGAGCTAATAATACCACCTATTATTTAAACTGCAGTAACATATCCCAGTGTCTGACCCTCTTGCCAGCTGCTTACAGGCTTGTAAATCTTTAACCATTTGGCTCTGTAATTTTCCATTTTTTCTGCTTTCCAATGACCCATTTTGGGGGTTTTGTTTTCAAACTGAAAAAAAGTACTGTGCTTCTTTCCAAGGAAAGCTCCTGGGAGAAAAAAAAGTTGTTTTGTTCCTGTGAAATAAGTCCTGATGAACTCTTGTTGAGGATCTCTCAAACATTTGTATTTAGAAATAGGAATATAAAAATTGGGCTATAAGGAAAGTTTTAAGGAGTTTTTTTTGCAGTTTTCATTAATATTTTTTCATAATAGATCCATTAAGCGTTTTGAACTTCCAGAACCAGTTCCTGACACCTGCAAAGCTTTCTTGGGCTTCACATAGACAAAAAGTAAAAAGTATTTGAAAGAGCACAACACATTTAAAAAAATATTCTCCCTTCACTTTTGGAAAACAAATAAATGTTACAAACAGTCTATACATGGTAAAACACTCACCTGCAAAGGATTTAATAACAAAAGGAAGAAGCATTGTTTCACTTTTCATTATCTCTACAATAAAAATGGAAACATTTTTGGTCACATATCACATACTATATGCTTCATGGAAATGTTTCCTAGTCTTAGATGCTATGCCCTGTGAAAGCCATGTATGCACTGTTTTGCTCTGACCTCTCTATTTTACTGCATTTTCATTGGCTAGACATTTTCAGCCCTATCCCTAAGCTGGCAATTAAAGCCTCATTTTCAGATGTGCTTGTGAAGTTGAAGCTTCCATTGTTTCATTTCTGAAAACCTGGGATTTATTTGATCTGTGGAATTGTAAAATTCTACTTTTGAGAACATAACAAGTACATAAAATATGAAAAACGTGTAGAAATAAGTACGATCCTGTGACGAAAACTATTGCGCCACAGCAAGATGATGAAGACAAGCAGTAAACGAGGAAGGAAAGCAGCAGTAGATTTTCCTTTTCTGGAAAGTCTGGCTTGCAGGTTCTGAGGGCATGAAATGAATTGCAGGGAAAAATGAAACTAGAGAATAAGTAAAGCTGAGAGATGAGATCATCCCCCCCAAACAATCCTTCAAATTCATAGACATTTCTGGATTCATGAGGTGAAAATAACAAGCACTGAGGACTGTAAAATTCATCTGTAGCATTTGAATTCGCTAACATGCACTTGTAAGCTGTCTCCTTCTAGAAAGGGAGCCGGAGAAGCCCTGGAAACTAAAAGCAGAGAAGTTTAACTGCTTGAAAAATGTTTCTTGAAGTAAGAACAATCCAAAAAGGCTAAATCAAAAGGGCTATAACAAAAAAAAAAGCGAAACCAAAAATGCCAATGCAAAGAAAGCTGATACAAAAAGAACAAACCAAAAAGACCAGTATAAAAAGGCTGAATTAAAAAGACCAAATCGAAAAGGTGCACGCTCTGTGGAGCAGAACCCACACTCTGTGGGTGCAGAACCCACACTGTGTATTGCAAAACTCAAACTCTGCAGTGCAAAACCTGCACTCTGGGTCACAAAAAGGGTGGTTAAAAAAAGGCTAAACCTAAAAGGAAGACACAAAAAGGTCCATAAAAAAAAAAAAGGGCTAACCCCAAAAGGACGATACAAAATTGGTGAACCAAAAAGGCTGATCCAAAAAGGCCGTTACAAATAGGCTGATACAAAAAGGTGCAAAGTCTGCGGTGCAAAACCCACACTGTGCAGTGCAAACCCCACACTCTGAAGGGAAAATGCACACTACACAGTGCAAAACAGACAGTCCTCAGTGCAAATCCCGCACATTTTGGTGCCAAACCCACACTGTGTGGTGTAAACCCCACACTCTGCAGCACAGAACCCACACTTTGTGTCACAAATTTACCCTCTGGGTCACAAAAAATGGTAATCCGGAAAGGCTGAACCAAAAAGGCTGAACATGTCTAATTTGAATCCAAACTGAAAGTGTAAGAAGAAAGGGTTCAGTAGTTTATTCTGTAGTTTTTGCATCCGGAAATCTGTCCTTGAACAAAGGCACATCAACATTTTAAAATAAATGATTAGTTATTTTTTGATAACCTGAAACCCCTCTAAGTTTTGTAGCCCTATATATTCTGGAAATCAAGGACTGTTGTGGAGCTATCTTAGACCTCTTTATCACTGCAGAAAAAGCTGACTTTTGCCAGAACAAGAACATCAAAATGAGACTCAGGGTGGCCAGTGTTTATAAAGATAGTAAAACAGATCCTCCCATGAGGTGAAGGTGAGGGTATGATAAAAAGTCAGTCAGTTTCTGGGTGACTAGCCACTAAAAGCAATACCTCTTTCCTCTTTCTTTCAATTCTCCCCCTGTATTTAAGGTAAAGTATTCATCTACCCCACCTGCTATATGAGGAAGAGTCCTTTCTCTTCCTCCTGCAGTTGTCTGTTCCCTTCTGATCTCATGGAATGGGTAGGGACTAGGACCAGGGTAGGCTAGGAGGAAAAGCCTGTACAAAACACTTTGCAACATGGAGCTTGCTGTTCTCATATCCCTGCCCTTAGGGACAAGGGGGCAGAACAGAGGTGGTAGAACTTAAAGGGCACTTTCCAAAAAGTGCAAGAGCCCTTGATCCCCAGTTGTAAGAATTCAGGAGAGGAACCCTGGAAAACAACATCGCCGAGTTGAGACCTGCTGGTCAAACTATAGGGCATAAAGGAAATGCACAGGCAGTGGCAGCAGGGACAGGTATCCTGGGAAGGGTATAGGGATGCTGCCAGGCTGTGTAGGGATGGAGTCAGGAAGGCCAATGCACAGCTGGAACTGAACTTGGCAAAGGACACTATGAATGATAAGAAGGCCTTCTACAGATATGTCAGCCAGAAAAGGAAGATCAAAAAAAGGGTACCCTCCCTGATGAAAACAACTGGCAAACTGGTAACAATGGACAAGGAAAAGGCTGAGGCACTCAACAACTTTTTTACCTCAGTCTTCACTGGCAATCTCTCTTCCTACGCATCTCAAGTGCATGAACCACAAGACAGGGACTGAGGGGGCAAAGTTCCTCCCACTGTAAGAGAAGATCAGGTTTGTGACCACCTGAGGAACCTGAACATGCGTAAGTCTGTGGACCTGATGAGATGTATCACAGAGTCCTGAGGGAATTGGAGTAGTTGCCAAGCCACTCTCCGTGATATTTGAAAGATCATGGAAATCAGATGAAGCACCCAGTGACTGGAAAAAGAGAAACATTGCACGCATTTTTTAAACAGGTAGAAAAGAGGAACCTTGGAACTACCAACCTGTCAGCATCATCTCTGTGTCTCAGGGTACCTTGGAACAGATCGTCCTAGAAGCTATGTTAAGGTATACATAGAACAGGGAGGTGATTCATGACAGCCAGCATAATTTGTCAAAGGCGAGTCCTGCCTGACTAACCTAGTGGCCTTCTATGATTGACTACATCAGAGGATAAAGGAAGAGCTATGTGTATCTATCAGGACTTACGTAAGGCCTTTGACACGGCCCCCAAAACTTCCTTCTCTCTAAATTGGAGAGATGTAGATTTGATGGATAGACTATTTGGTGGATCAGGAATTGACTGGACGGTCACATCCAAAGAGTAGTGGTCAACAGCTCAATGTCTCAGTGGAGACAGTAGACAAGTGTTGTCCCTCAGAAGTCAGTATTGGAACTAGTACTGTTTAATATCTTCATCAATGACAGTAGGATCGAGGGCACTCTCAGCAAGTTTGCAGACAATGCCAAGCTGAGTGGTGCAGTTGGCACACCTGAGGGATGGAATGCCATCCAGAAGAACCAGGAGAAGTTTGAGAATTGTGTCCATGTGACCTTCATGAGATTCAAAAGCTGGTCAATATCAGAGCCAGAAAAAGTTTCTTAAAGGAGTACCATATCCGTATCATACATATGTCATGAGTCCTTTTAATGGACAAATGCAAAGCTTCTCCTGAATTGGTGACAACATTCAGAGAAAAAAACATGGAAAGAAGGGAGTTTCTGTTAGCTCATGTTTGTGTCTTCTCGGTCCTAAATCAGGCTACAGGTCTGTCTGAACTCTTGCACTGATCATGGTCTCTGTAGCACTGATGGCTACAGCCAAATAGCAGTATGTCAGCAGCTGAGTGCTGCAAGGGAGGAAATTTCTCTCAGCTGCATCGCTTGATCCATCGATACTATTCAGTGATTTCTTTTGGCTGTTAAATCCATCATCAGATTTAGTAAACTATTTTAAAAATCCACCCAGAGACCAGTGTCGAGGACTTGGCTCACCACTTGGCTGGAATTAGGTTATATACAACCTGCTGGTAATTTATTAATTTTCCTCTCCTAAACTGAACAGAAGCTAAGTGTGAAACTGTGAAGTAATATAGAAGGCATTGTCCTGAATTTTCAGACCTCTGAATCTTGCTGAGAGTTTTCCACTAACCTCAAGCAATTTTGGTCATCACATTGACCCATAAGAGCCTTAGCTCTTCTTCACTTCCTTTCTACATCAGTGTTTTCCTTCATTTTCTAGGTGGCTAATATTTGTCTCACTTCTTCCTCTATGGCGTCACATTTGAAAACCAGAAAACAGAAAATAAGATAGTATTGGAACATCGAAGTTCATTTGCCTTTTACACTGTTATGCGATTTTGTATATGGAAGTTTAGAACTTATCTTTCAGTTCTGTCATCATACTTTGTGAAGGAATGCTGTTGGAAAATGGATTTGGCCACATCTTGATTGCACAGTGTTGATATTGTGATTTTGAGGATGTGCTTTGTATGAGGGATTTGTTTGTTGCCTTTTTTTTTTTTATTTGAAAGGGAACCTTAAGTAGATTTTCATGAACTACGAATTGTTTTTAAGTTTTGGCATAACACCTACAAGAATTTATAACTTGTGCAAGGAGGTCGTCTATTTAACCAGTGTAGGTCAAACGTATTTTCCATGTTAATAAGATGTATTGGACCTGGTATGACAGTGACAATTCTATATTTTAATCAGCAAAGAAAGGGCTCTTGAACCTACATAATGAAGGTATAGCTTCTCTCAAACTAAATATTACAAGTCTGGAAATTATAAAATCACAGGCACTTGTTCCAAGGCCCTAGAGATGCTAATGCTGGCTTTCTCCATGGGCTCTCACTTGTGGTAATAGAACACGAATTCTACACTGCGACTGTCACAAAATTATTATTGTGGTAATGGATGTGTTAAGTCACTATAGTTATACTAGTCTCCTGAATATAATCACCTAAAAAGGATGTATAGTTATTTTCGTTTTGACCCAGTGGAAATGTTCAAAATATCCCCATGACTTTTGAAACAGTTACATGCAATTTTTGGTACTTTCCAGAACAGTGCTGATTAACTCAGTAATAACCAGAAGATTTTTATATCATGTGCTTTTGGAATATGTCTCTGTGCACTGTAGTCTCTACTTCAGCCATTTGCTGCCAGATGAAGGGAATTTTTTTTTAATATATTTTTGGAAGTAAATTCCCAGTGTTATGACAGCTGTTCTGAAATGTGTTGTGACAAAAATATCCACACAAAATGTTTTTTTAAAATAAATTTTCCAGTTATCAGGGAATAACTACTGGAGTAATTTCTTTGGGACCTGCATATTTCAGGTACTAATATATATTTATTACATTTTGGTATATGCATGTTTATAGTTGTTAGCCCTTTTCTATGCATATTCTACCACTCTGAAGATTTAAACTTTATGGACTCAATGCAAAATGGTCTTCTCAGGACTGAGCTGTGGCAAGTTCAGCAGCTCAACTAATCCCACCCACCATGTCAGCTTGGCGCGCCTTGTGTCCCAACCCAACCTGCCTCTGGGACAGCCAGCTGTTCCTGGCCAAGCTTAGTTGTCACCAGCCCATCTCACAGCAAGTACAGCAGGTTCTCCTTTCACTCAAATTTTGCTCTGTGAAGATCAGGGCTTACCAAGCTGCAGCAGTGCCTTTGGGCAATATTGATGTACCTATCTTGTGCTGTCCCTGGCACACTACAACTGAAAACCAGGGGCTTACACTCAAGAGTCCCTAGGGATACGAAATAAACACTGCTTTCAAGAGCTCCTATCATAGCATAATCCTCTCCCAACTTTTCAAAGACAGCTGGTGTGTTAGTCAAGAAAGCACCACAGCAAAAGATCTCCCAATCACTTTTAAATGAGACATCGCTTATTAAAAGGAGAAGAGACAAGGGAGATTACATTAAGCCACTCCAGACACAGACAGATCTTCTCTTGGCCCTTCACACCTAGAGATCTGATTCCCTGATGTCTTTGACTTCAGTTGCTTACTGCTATTACTGTTAACTTCTGTTACTTCTATTTTATCCTAGTGTGAGCCTAAAGGAGCCAGAGAAACTGAATATTGTTACCAAGGGCAGAAAACTATTCAACAGATGGGAAAATTATTCCACTTGGCAAGAGATAATGTTTGGTACTTTAAAAAAGGAAAAAACATTTGGATTTCAGCCACCAAATCCAGTCACCAATCTTGGGCTGTGCAGAGTAATTCCCAGAGCTCAAAAATGTAATGTACTGCTGTGGATCATCCATTAAACTGTCTTTTGAATAAGGTATAATGCTAAACAGGCTGAGGAGAGTCTATCATTCAGCTTAATGCACCTCCAATTCACAAAAACTTCAGAAATGTTTTTTTGTAGGCAAGAATACTTGATGCTAAAGAAGTTTGTTTGCTGTGAGAGCCAAGATATTAAAGCATTATAAGCCCAGAAGAATATGACTATTTCTAGAGGCTGAGTCATGACACAAGTATGCAACAAAATGGAAACAGAATAAACACTAAGAAACAAGGAAAACTTCATGAATTTCTAGCTCTGTAATAAAACTTTAGCAACAATATACAAAGCCTTGAAAGTGCCACAGATTCTTGCTTTGAAGGCAATATTTAAAGAGGCATTTTAGTTCAGTCAGTGGCCCTCTAAGAAGCCCACTCTGATTCTGTGACTCCTTTTGCAATAGTGTGAAATTTGTCATCTTCAGCTGCTGTCTGGGTGCCATTTTAAGCAGCCACTGAATGTCTCTCTGGTGTCATCACAGTAGGAAACATACATACAGTATCATAAAAAAGTATCCTAAATGATGGTGGAGAATGTGGACTTACTTAAAAATTAAGAAAAATGTCATTTAACTCAAGCTTCTTGAATGTTTAGTCACTGGGACTGTTTTTAGAAAAACAGCCTAGCATATTGAAATGAATATTTTTCCTCCAAAGGACTTGAACTCACTATAATTGGAATAAAACACCATCATTAATCTGCTCATGCTTCAGTTTATATATGCCATAAGTATACAATGGATAAAACATTCATGACATGAAACAATGAATTAAGAGCTGCATTTTTCTATTACTGCATTGCTCATGCCCCCAGAATAAAAATGTCTTAGTTACTAGGCGAGTCATTTTAAATTTAGGTCGTAGAGTTAAAATTTGCATATAAATACACAAAAATCATTTTGTACTTACTCTTAAGTGTTGACAGTCTGTGGACAGAGAGCAGAGAAAAGCAAGAAGAAGGAAGGAGAATACACAGAACTCTTTATATGACGTATTTGTAGTGGCTTTTTGTTGAAAACTCGATTATGTTCTTCTTGGTCCACAACCATGATCTATGACCATGTACCAGCACAGTCTTACTCCTCCATGACTTAATTACTCAATCCTTCAATGTCTTGTGGGGTCTAAAGCAGAAGGGACACTGGAACATGTATCTTAAAGACTTAGCTCACTTCTCTGTAGTGAATTATAGTTTATCAGAATATTATTTTATGGTTATGCTTTGAAGTGAGAAACATGGGACCCAAAGATTGTGTGTCTATTTATTCAATTTTTTCCTTGCTGATATTTTAGAGATATAGCCAGGTATGGACATATAGAGTAGATTCCTCAGTCTCTTTGTACCTCATGAGTCTCATTCTGTTTTAGTATGGCCTGAGATATCTGGATATTCGTTGTTGGTAAAATATTGAAAATAAGTGTACAGTAAGTGAGCCTACTGGCCTTAGATTCCTCCCTTGAAAAACAAAACTGTTCTTTATGGGTGATGCTGAGAACCATCGAGAGAAAAATTAGAAGAACTTTGTACCTTTGCCCTGATTAAAGAAAATAGTAACAAGACAACCTGAACCAAACATGGACATAAGCAGCCTCAGCCCCCACTGGAGATTCACATCAAGGTCATCTGTCAAATAAGCAACAGTGAAGTACGTGTGCAGACTGTTTCTTGTGACATATGCCCTTTTCTGGCGCTGAAAGCAAGTAGTCTTCATCAGATTGTCCGACAATTTGTTTTAAATTGCAGCTAAAATAGATACATTGAATTTAAAGTGAGAGGTCAAAAACAGAGAGGAAAGGTCTTACAGACATGATTTGTAGGCTTAGCATAGTGAATGGCAAATAGAAAGACTCTTTCTCAACCAGCATGTGGAATCATTTACTAAGTCGTTTGCTTGCAACGGTAAACACTATCCCTCAGCTTTCTGAATTACAATCAAATAGGAAAAAAAACTATAGAAAAAGCAACCGGCAATAAATGCATAAAATGTCCATCTCTTCTTTCATCAATATTTAAATGCACACATCAGTGTAATAAAACAATTCCACCATTACAGATCCTAACCAGAGAGTAAAGGTAGCAAGCACTCTGTCCTGAAGTAGATTTTTGCCAAAAAAACCTCATGCAAGAAGTGTAAACCAGTAATTAAAGGGCCGTTTGCTTTTATACGACAATTTCATGAATATTGTTGTGACTATACACTTCTGATTCACACTGTTATCAGATACATAACTTTCCCAGTCCTGTAGGAGACACTAAGAAAAACATTCAGGTTTTGTGGTAGCATATTTTTTCTGTAATATTACAATGATACAAACTTTAATATTGACATTTCATAGTTGTTTCTAAATATTACATTATGAGAAACAGATCTCCAGGACTCTAACCAAGGAAGACTGAAAGAGGTTTTATTTCCACTAGAAAAGGTTTGAATAATGAAATATTTTATTATGTCTATAGAGATATTCTTTTTATAGTGCTCTTTCTTAAGAATCTTCCTCACAAAGATTTCAGGATTTGAAATTATTTAAACATCATTAAAGTAGTCCTTGAATTTGTAGTTCATTGGTTTCAGGCTGTGCTGCATAAAAATTTCTAGTAGGTCTCCAAATAAAACAATTACCTTCTGTCAGTGAGAGATATTTAATACTGAGGGAAAAATTCTGATTGCTAAAAATAGGTGTCTACTGCCAGCTTAACCCTAAGATATCAAAGATATCCACACTGCAATAGCCTAGAAAGTTGAAATGGCGTTAGATACCTTTGTTTAGGTACCTGAATTGCTCCCTGTGTACCCAAGTTCTTATCTCTACTGAAGAGTCATGAAGGACATGATTAATGAGTATCTATTTACAATTGAGAGTGTGTAGAAGACTTTGGATGGATGCCTTTCAGGGATGGAGAATTTGGATCTGCCAAACAAATGTACTCCCAGAAGACTTGGGTTTCACCAGTGTGAAGCAGCCGTTCCCGGATCCCCATCAGAATACAGTGTAGGAGCAATACTTCATGTCCTCCAGCACATCTTAACAGCAACAGCAGATGCTGATGGTTTGAAGTAGCACAAATGACCTTGCCTTAGCTAGGCAGAAACCCCAGTAAAGTCTTGCAGAGCTATAGGGACAAGGGTCTTCAGTAACATGCTGGGAGCAAACAGCTGGAGATAGTAATATCTTAAACTCACACAGCTGCCTGCAAACTGAACATCTGTCCACAGCCTATATTTTCAGCTGTATAATAAATGGAACAAAATAGATACACTTTGGATGATATAAAAATGTGCTCCTTACTAGTAGATATTCTCTTAAATCTTACAAATCCGTAAGTATTCCTTGCGTTGCAAATCTGGCAGCCCTCATCTGCCTACTTTGTGTCACGATTCTCTGTCAAATCAAAGAGGAACAAAGGAGATGCAGAACTTCTACAGAGCCACTTTACGGGATGTTGTTTGGTAGAGATTAACACCATTAGTGGTAATGACACACACACGTATATATGATAGCTATATCTTCAAATAAGTTCTCTTGAAACTTAGCAGCCTGTGTTGTGCTACCAAATGAAATAAACAAAGTCAGTTGAATGGATTATTCACTTCCTAACCTTGACTTCTGTCAAGAGTTTGTGACATTAGGCTGGTGGGAAAATTCTCATATAGTATCACAGGCCAAGAAAAAAGATCTATAAAATCAGTAGCATCTTTTGATGAATTCCACTATAGCATGTCTATATTTATGATGCACTAACATTCTGCTCCTGCAACACTGTGTGATCCTGTTACTGTTTGACCTCTATCTGAGATTAATACAAGGAACTAGGCTGATTCCATCACACAGACTCTGGGTATTATTTACAAATAACGTCTTTTGGTAGATGTTCATTAGAATTGAGGATGAAGAGACAAAATTGTTGAATATCCTGTTATCAGTCCCTGTATCATTGAGTATTCTTTGCTACACATGCAAATCCCAGTAAAGGATTAAAAGTGCGTACCAACAAAATTTTCAGTATAAAATGAACACATTGAAATGCAGTAATATCTGCATCTGCAAAAAGCAGGGATCAGGGATTTGAAATAAATAAATGTTAATAACTAAATAAATATGTGCATCAGGGATAAAATAAATAAATATGTGTATCAAGGATCACACCCTGAGCTCCAAAGCACAAGTGAAGACACAGACACAGATAAGAGCCCAGGATCAAAAGGATCTGGCATCTTCCTCCGCTAAGGTTGTAGGCGAAGGCTCGAAAGGAGGTAGTGAATGGAAGTGAGTCCACTGACGGGGCAGAAAATCAACTGCCTCCTTGCCCACATCACCTCAGGTGTTGTTCCACAACAGATCTGAGGCTCTCAATGTGGAGGACAGACCAGAGGGAAACACAGAGGAAGATGCACCCACATTAGAGCAGGGTCAGAGATCGAAACGGTGTAAATGCTCCATTGCCACTACTGCCATGAGGACCGACAGGAGACTTATAGTTGTAGGAGACTCTCTATTGAAGGGAACAGAGGGTCCGATAAGTCGAGCAGACCCCACTCACAGGGAAGTCTGCTGCCTCCCAGGAGCCCAGGTAAGGGATGAGGCCAGGAAACTTCCTAACCTGTTGAGAACTATCGACTGTTATCCGTCACCGCTGCTCCATGTGGGAGGGGATGAAGCAGCAGTAAGAAGCCCAAGGGGGATTGAAAGAGATTTTAAGGCCTTGGGATGGCTACTGAGGGAATCTGGGGCCCAGATTTTTTCTTACCTCCTTCCAGTTACAGGTGGTGACATAGCACAGCTCAGACAGGTCCAGTCTGTTAATACATGGCTCCGTGGCTGGTGTCACCACAATGACTTTGGGTTTTTTTATAATGGGGTGGCCTATATGGCACCAGGATTACAGGCTTCGGGTGGGAACCACCTTTCTCAGAGGAGGAAGAGGGTATTCGCCGAGGAGATTGCGGGGCTTGTAGATGGGGCTTTAAACTAGATATGAAGGGGGATGACATCAAGCTAGCCCTTAACAACAGGTAGAAGGACTGCTGTTGGGGTCAGATGTTAGGGAGGAGACTTCCTCAAAACACCTTATAGGTAATAAAAAGTCCACTGGGAAGGTGATGCAACCGGCAGCCCAGCTGAAATGCCTTTACACTAATGCACGAAGCTTGGGTAAAAAGCAGGAGGAGCTGGAAGCTACTGTTCTACTAGAAAGCTATGATCTAGTTGCCATCACAGAAATGTGATGGGATGAATCCTATGACTGGAATGTGGCTGTAGACAGCTATAGGCTGATCAGAAGGGACAGACCGGGAAGGAGGGGTGGAGGCGTTGACCTCTATCTCAGGAAAAGAATAGAATGTGAAGAGCTGTCGTTGAAGAGTAGCCACGAACAGATCGAAAGCTTGTGGGTCAAAATTAAAGACAGAAAAAACAATGGGAACCTTGTGGTTGGTGTATACTACAGGCCACCCGATCAGGGAGAGACAACTGATGAAGTCTCCTTCCTCCAGCTACAGGAGGCTTCACGCTCACGAGTTCTCATCCTACTCGGGGACTTCAACCACCCTGACATATGCTGGAAAAGTAGCACAGCAAGCTGTAGGCAATCCAGGAGACTCCTGGAGCGCATTGAGGATAATTTCTTAGTCCAACTGACAGAGACCCCTGCCCTAGGAGATGCATTACTGGACCTTATGGTGACCAATACAAGTGAACTCATCAGTGACATTAGGATAGGAGGCAGCCTGGGCTGCAGTGATCATGCACTGGTGGAGTACAAGGTCCAGAGGGGTATGGGACAGGTGAGGACTATAGTCAGGACACTAAATTTCAGGAAAGCAGACTTCCAGCTCTTCAAGGAATTACTTGGTAGGACCCCCTGGGACATGGTCCTCCGAGACAAGGGAGTGGAACAGAGCTGGAAAATATTTAAGGAAGCTTTCCATAAAGCACAAGAGTGCTCAGTTCCTCTATGTAGAAAATCAGGCAGGAAAGGGAAGAGACCGGCATGGCTGAGTCGAGATCTGCTGGTTAAACTGAAAAGAAGGAACTGCACAGACAGTGCCAGCAGGGACAGGTAACCTGGGACGTGTATAGAGACGCTGCCCGGTTGTGTAGGGATGAAGCCAGGAAGGCCAAAGCACAGCTGGAGCTGAACTTGGCAAGGGAAGTAAAGGCTAACAAGGACAGGTATGTCAATCAAAAGAGGAAGGTTAAAGAGAACGTACCCTCACTGATGGTTGGAAATGGGGATCACATATCAACAAATGAGGAGAAGACTGAAGTACTTAACAACTTTTTTGCCTCAGTCTTCACCGATAACTGCTCTCCTCACCCCTCCTGAGTCATGAGACAGCAGGATGGTGAACAGTAGAGAACGATCAAGTTCATGACCACCTGAGGAACCTGAACATATATAAGTCTATGGGACCTGATGAGATGCATCCCAGAGTCTTGAGAGAATTGGCAGATGTGGTTGCCAAGCCACTCTCCATGATATTTGAAAAGTCATGGCAGTCAGGAGAAGACCCTGGTGTTTGAAAGAAGGGTAAAGTTGTGCCCATTTTTAAAAAAGGTAGAAAAGACAACCCTGAGAATTACCAGCCTGTCAGCCTCCCCTCTGTGCCTGGGAAGATCATGGAACAGATCCTCCTAGAAGCTATGCTAAAGTACATGGGGGACATGGAGGTGATTAATGGCAGCCAGCATGGCTTCACCGGGGCAAGTCCTGTATGACTGACTTAGTAGCTTTCTGTGGTGGGGTAATTGCAGCAGTGGACATGGGTAAAACAATGGATGTGATCTATCTGGACTTCTGTAAAGCCTTTGACATGGTCCCCCACAATATCCTTCTCTCTAAATTGGAGACATATGGATTTGATGGGTGGACAGTACAGTGGGTAAGAAACTGGTTGGATGGTCATATTCAAAGAGTGGTGGTCAATGGCTCAAAGTCCAGATGGAGATCCGTGATGAGCGGTGTCCCCCAGAGGACTGTACTGGGACCGCTGCTGTTCATTATCTTTATCAATGACATTGACAGCAAGATTGAGTGCACCCTCAGCAAGTTTGTGGATGACACCAAGCTGAGTAGTGTAGTTACCACACTGGAAGGATGGGATGTCATCCAGAGGGACCTGGACAAGCTGGAGAATTGGCTTGTGTGAATCTCATGAGGTTCAACGAGGTCAAGTGTAAGGTCCTACACCTAGCTCAGGGTAATCCGCTGTTTCAGTAAAGGATGGGGGATGACGTGATTGAGAGCAACCCTGCAGAGAAGGACTTGAGGGTGCTGGTCGATTGAAGGAGTTTGACATGAGCCAGCAATGTGCTATCACAGCCCAGAAGGCCAACCATATCCTGGGCTGCATCAAAAGAAGCGTGGCCAGCAGGGTGAGGGAGGGGATTCTGCCCCTCTGTTCTTCTCTTGTGAGACCTCATCTGGAATACTGTGTCCAGTTCTGGAATCCTCAGCATAAGAAGGATATGGAACTGTTGGAATGGGTCCAGAAGAGGGCTACAAACATGATCAGAGGGCTGGAGCACTTCCCCTACTAGGACAGGTTGAGAGAGTTGGGGTTGTTCAGCCTGGAGAAGAGAAGGCTCAGAGGAGGTCTTATAGCAATATTCCAGTACCTGAAGGGGTCCTACAGGAAAGATGGAGAGGGGCTATTCGTAAAGACGTGTGGGGATAGGACCAGAGGCAATGGGTATAAACTGGAGAGGGGCAGATTTAGACTAGACATTAAGAAGAATTTCTTCACCATGAGAGTAGTGAGGCACTGGCACAGGTTGCCAAAGGAAGCTGTGGATGCCCCATCCCTGGAAGTGTTCAAGGCCAGATTGGATGGGGCCTTGGGCAGCCTGATCTAGTGGGATGTCCCTGCCCATGGCAAGGGGGTTGGAACTGGGTGATCTTTAAGGTCCCTTCCAATCCTAACTATTCTATGATTGTATGACTTGTCAATAAGATTTCTGTCAGAGTAGTCTGTACACATCAGCCCTCACAACACCATTGTGAAATTGTTCTTTATGGCAGACTTGGACAAAACTCCCTCATTGAAGACAGAGATGCATGAGTTTGTGCTGCTGTTAAATAGGGTGTTAAATCTTCCTGGCACTTTGCTGAAATATGGAAAGGTTAACCTTACATTGAAGCTGAGAACTGAAGATTGAGACAGATAGTAACCTCCATTCACATCATTCAGAATAACACTGGTGAAGCAAAAAATGACACCAGGATATCCTGTGTGCTAGTCCATTTTCTTATGCATGAAGCTGTCCCAGACCAGAATCAGAATTGAGGTCTAAAAGGCCCAAAAGCCCACGTTCACAGGACTAGCTGCTGTTCACTGGAAGAAATAGATTGGTTCCATGTTTCTGACTCTATATGTTATTTCTCCTTTCCTAATATGTACAGGAGTATTTTTCCCACAGGAGAGTATAACAATGAAGGTGCTACGGAAATGCATGGACAATGCACATGTGTTCTGTGAGGGGCTGTGTGTTTCTGAACTGCAAGGTAATTTTTCTTAAGAGGCTCTATTAAGCTCTGATGCAGAGTAGGTTCCATGCATTTTGTCAGGTGTCTCAGTTTTATGACCCTTACTGGGTCTGTCCCACTGATTTTAGCTGGCAGCAAAGATTTTTGCTGTGTCTTCATCTCCCAGCCTCCTACCTGTCAGGGCTTTCTGCTTTTCTGGGAAAGAAGCTCTTCAAGACTGCCCATCAGGGTCTGTGGAAAATTAGCTGAACTCAGTCAGAGAAAGCTGCTGTCAGTGTTCTGCTGTCATCTTCTCTCTGCAATGCTGCCCTTCAGAATGGAGTGCTGTGCATTGGGGGCTTTGCTTACTATGATTTCCTTACAGAAATGTTCAGCTTTCTCAAAAAATATTCAGTCATATCCTTCAGCATTACAGCTTTTTGGTCTTGTTTCAAATTATTCATAGAGTATTCAGAAGGCTGAGACCACTATGCAATTGCTTATGCTCTTGCAGAAGAAAAACCTCATAGTGTGTAGTTTCTTCAGTTTGAGTTCCTGTCAGCCTTGACAGGCAGGTATGGGAATAGATCTGAAGTCTGAGAGCTCATGGGGAATTCTCCTTCCTAGTTTCCTGGGCATCATCCGAGGTTCAGGCAGCTACTCCATACAACTTTTGCTAAACCAGGCAGCAGGTGCCTCCTGCAATAAAATTTTGGCTTTAGCAGTCGAAACCTGAATCCTTAGCTGACTTGCAAGGTCAGCCTTGCAGCACGGTCAGAATCAGCCTGTACAGTAGACCATGAGGAGAAGAGAGAGTGTTTGCACTGGAGAGTAAAACAGGATTGGAAGATCTATGTTTTAAAAAACAGTGCTTTGGGACAAGTTACTTTGCTCTTGTGTATCCCTATGTGAAAAGTAAGGAGAAAAATTACTTTCCCCACAGAATACTGAGAGGTGGGAAACAAAGTCCATTATATAGTTTATGAGACATGGACCAATAGACTTAAACATAGGTGGATTCTATAATAGTACTCATCCTGAAAAAATCCCAAGGGCCGGGGTCAGGAGGCCAATTCCTGGCAGGATCAAACTAAGATATTTTTCTAGGGAATCTATACTTTCTTTAAAGAAAGGCAGCAAGTACTGCTGGTTTTCCTGTCAATTAATATCTGCTACACACTTCCTATGCCTTGAGGAGCCCCCCGCAGGGCACTGCCTTGAAAATGTAAAGAGTTAGAAATACAGAACATAAGTTCTTATAATTCATCTCAGAAGTGGCTGAACTAATCAAGGCTAGGCTTTTTGTTTTAGCTCTGCAGTGACAGTTTCTTACTTGTACCCACTGCAGGAACACATCATCAAGACCAAACCTTGAGAAGCACACCAGGATAGTGACTGGCAATTTTCTGTGATAAACACCATATGATTCCTTTTTATTAGCCATGGCATGAGTGTGTATTAAAACACAAAGGCCATAGGACCCTTTTGCTCTGTGTTTCCAGTCATATTACAGAGAAATTGTTAGACAGCTGGACCATTTTCCCTCCCATCCTATCCCTGCCTTACCCATGTAGCATAACTGTGTCCAACCCTGAGAACTCCCACTGGTCATTTCCCCCCGTTTTTAAAAGCAAAACAGATCATCTCTTCTAGCTTCTGAGCAGACAGAATAAAAAGAAAGGTTAAAAAAACCAAACCAAACAAACAAATAAAAAACCCCACAAGTCGTCCTGTATGTGCAGGTAATAGTAATAAGGAGGAACATACAAGTTGGCTGAGTCCAGAATTCAAGTTACCTTATTGTCCAGTGCTTTAGGAATTGTACTTTAAATATAATAGACTGGCTAGCTGGCATGTTGCTAGATAAAGATCTGAAAGGTCAGTAGATGAAGACAAATGTTGACTAGAGACCTTGTAAGTTTCTTTTAAGAAACACAAAATTATATGTGGCTCAGCATGCCACATTTTTGTCCTATTTTTTATTTCAATAATTTAGCTGTTAAGGAAAACTGGCAAGTTAAGCATTTTTACCACCAAAACCCAGTATTTGTTCCATGACAAATGCTAGCCATTGCCTAAATTTGTCTCCCTATTTTGCACTTCAATAGTATTGACTAACCACAGCAAGAGAAGAAGCTTTGACTATCAGCCCAAGTGGTCTGAAAGTCTTTCTTGGTTTCCTAAGCATGAATTCCACAGCACACACTATAGAGAAAAATATCTACAAGCTGGATGTTAGGAGACACCTGGGTGGAGTGAAATTGATAGTGGGAATAGAAGTCTAACTCAACTGTAGCTGGAGTGAAAAGCTTACCCAGAAAATAGAAACGATAAGCCATTATTAGAAACAATGCTCTTGAGATTCATTCCATGCATGTGATAGTACAGCAAGGAAACAGCATCAGCAATGTCAATTGGCAGCAAAACAGAAAAACAAGCATCGGCAGGGTATTAGAAACTGATCCGGGAACAAAAAAAATGCCATTTACAGGTAAGATATATTAGGTGAGATTTGTCCTGTGGCTGCAGTTTTTCTGTGCAGGGAAAAGACCCGAGTAGTGAAAGGAGCCTCTGAAAGCTCCAGATGCAATTGAAGGAGGATTTCCTGCGGCAACTGTGAGGAAGGATTTTGGCTGTTTCTCCAAAAGTCACCGGTGACCCCTGGCATCAAATGGACCCCCAGTGGGGAGGGCGCTGCAGAGCCAAACCATCTGTGTTACAGGCACATTGTGCAACACCGTCACCAGCTAAGCGCACAAGACCTCTGGGCTATGTAAATTCTCCAAAAATTCTGAAGATTACCTCGATGCTTGCAGCAGCCTGAGCTAGAGAGAGGGGCAGAAATGGTCTAAAACTGCCTTTACTTCTCCCTCTCATGAGGGTAGGAGTCCTGTCCTCCTTGGCAGGAGACCCAGGCTGTCACCCCTTACCTTTTCTCACTGACACTGAGATCCACATAGAGTTACCTTTAAACTGAAAGGCAGGCGTAGTTTAAGGAAAGAAATGAGAATGATAAAGCCAGAAGTTGCACCACAGGAGATTCATGTGAGTACATGCTTTGCTATCCCACAGGAATGTTGTAGTGTCCACCATGCATCTCCTTGCATCTCCATAAGGAACCAAACCATAAGAAAATGCTCCCGTTGGGCCAGACCTCAGCACATAGCTTCTTCCACATATGGAGTACTTTGGGATAGCATAGCCTCATGGACTACAGAGCCTTTGGCCATAAAAAGAAAAAGAACAATTTACCCACTACCTTAAAATATCATATTTTAATACTCAGTTCATGTCAAGTCACTTCCCATGACCATAAAACAATGCCTAAATGGAACAAGGAGAAAAAGAAATAGAGGGAAATTCTGATTTTAATGAAAAAATTAGTAGGTGTATAAACCTAAAGGGGCACATGGGAAGATGTCATAAGCATTTCTTTGTTCTGATTAAATGCGTTAGCAGTGAGAACATCAGTGAAGAAGCTGTCAGTGGATAAAAAGCAAAAATCCCCAAAGTGGCCACAGAATTCAAGAAAGTATCCAAGCCTGAGTCAGCTCTTAATTAGGCAGCTTTAAATGGGAGAAACCATTCAAAGGAAGCCCTGATTCTGAAAAAAAAAATCCCATGTACTCCGTCTGGCATTACGATAGATCAGCAAATATTAAATAGAAGAGAGAGAAAGAAATTAGGCAAAAGCCTTAACAGTGGTTAGGAAAAGCCTTTAACTCCTTATTACCTTCTCATTATCCATCTTCTCCAATGGTTTGCAGTTCATCTAGATGTATTGGATTAGCTGGTGGGATGGCTCACTCATCAAGGTGAATAAACTCTCTCCACCGAGAAAGTGGACAGTGACAAATAAAATGGTCACCTTAGTGACCATGACAATCACTGTTCTAATGTTGCAGGGGCAGGACGGAGAATCAGATACTATGATTGCAGTTTTGTGGTGTTAGTATTATTTGAAACAGAAGTAAGTAGGGAGAATGATTCTGCAATCTTCTGATTTCAAATTTACAGCTGCTGGTGTGACCTTGGCATTCCAAACTACTGGATTAGGCAAATAAGCTCCCCTGAAATACAGCTGCTTTGATGGGCTCTTGCATTCTGTTGGTTTGTATCTAATTTATTTTATTCCCATTCAATTTGTAGAACAGACTCTTGCAAGTATTTCCCAATAACTTTTAGATTTCTGCAATTGCTGTGATAGTGTCTCAGACAAAGATTTATAAGGCTGAAATAAAAATAGTGAAGGGTTCAAGATGACATCATGTTTTATCAACACAAGACGTGACCACAAATAACCTACAATAACCTTGAAAATTAGTTTTTTCCTGACTTCATAAAACAATATTTTATTTGGCAGGCCCTTATTGGCAAGCACTTTGAACAGTTCTATTTGTTTTCTGTAACCAGGAAGACACAACCAGTGTTTTCACATAGGTTTCCTCAGTACTGTGGTTTTGCCATTTTCTGCCTCTTTATTACTGCCTGCTGCTGTTGAATATTTTTCTTTGGGATGTTTATTAAGAACAAGGATATGAATTAAAAAAAAAAACCCAAACTTTCCTTATAATGGCACTGGTGAGTTTCTCTCGCTGTAATATTACTGTATCTAAAACACAGAAATAGATCACAGTATCTAGAATGATCTGGTTGCTTTAAGTTTAAAGTTATGTAATAACATACAGCTGGGTACGTGTATATTATGAGAAACTGAAGGAAATCAGCCCATATGTCCTTTGATGCATTAACCAAAACCAAGATTTAGCAATCCACCATAACTCGTAACACCATATGAAAAGGAGGAAGGGGCTTAGCCAGTCACTGAAATAAATAACAAAATAAAATCTAAATGTTCCAGTTAAAGTAAA
The DNA here is from genome assembly GCF_017976375.1 of Cuculus canorus. NCBI lineage: Eukaryota > Metazoa > Chordata > Aves > Cuculiformes > Cuculidae > Cuculus > Cuculus canorus. The sequence continues at coordinate 130,025,407 of NC_071402.1, read as the reverse complement.
TTAGAAATTAATATCACAGAGTGCAAGAAATGCTCCTGTTTTGTTAGGGGGTTTTACCTGGGATAAGTCACTATTTTGTTTCACTATCACCAATTGTCCTGGTTGTAAGAGCCACAGCTTCAGAAGTGTTTTTTTCATAGTGCCACCTGTGACTCAATGGGATTGTTCTCCGCATTTGACAGTGCTCAGGCTTTTGCTGTTTTGAGCTGTGCTGTCATGAAAAAATGGATTGTTTTCCCACAACATCTGTAGGAGTAGTTGTGCTGCTCTATGCCTTAAATATGTAATTTTGGGGGTTAGATTTTTTCAATATTCTTTAAAAAAAATCTCTATCAGATTTTTATTGGGCACATTTTGAGCTAAGAAATTTAGTCTACGGTCCAAGTTACACCATTCCACAAATCCCATCCACCCCAAAATATTTTGTATGTTTGAGCAGGGGCCATGCAATTAAGATGACCTTTTCAGCTTCTGTACACAGTTTAGACTTCCTAGTAATCCCTCTTTCTTCTGTACAGTATGAAGCTTGTGAATAGGGAAAGTTCCAATAATTAAACTTGCTCTATTGACCTAAGCAAAATTAACTGGCTATGCAACAATGTAGCTGTCCATGTAAAAACAGGAAGTCAGATTTCCCCAAGTAACCCTTATTCACCATGAGAAAAACAGCTGGTGCTCTCCCTTTCCATGCAAGTGTGTGGGGCATGGATAAAAGATGTATGCTTCTGATATCCTCCCTTTTAAAAGGGTGGGTGTTTTCTTTTTTTCCAGTGGAAGTTTTCCAGCACTCAGTTCCTGAGAGGTAGGGCCCCAAGACAGTCTGGTCAAAATAGTTAGAATCGTATCTTTGTCTGTGAAAATGAACAGAAAAACCACATTAGTATAACATGAATAATCCTCCCTGACCTCCAAAGAGAAAAATAATAAAGGATTTATTACACTTTTTTTTCTCTCCCTAAGAAAGGGAGAGGGTAATAAGAACAATCCTAAGAAAGAATAATAAGATAAACCTTCTTACAACAATAACCACTGTTTCAGAGTCAGAGCTTTTGTGTCACTGTTTTTCAGTAGTTACGCTACATTTCTCCCAGTACACTGCTGGGATTTTTTATTTTTTATTTTGCTACGCATGCTCGCACATCTGCTCCACATGTGTGATCAGCAACTGGATTTTCTGAGCTGAATGTCCTGTTAAATGGACAAAGTGGGCAGATCATTCCTTAGAGAGCAGAGAATCTGCCTCCGGTGGATTGCCGCCAAATGCAGTGGTGTAATAAAGAAAAGAAAGCTGCTCATTCGGATTGCTCTGAAATGAACTGTGTCCTCTCCTAAAATACCATCTGGTTAGGATCCCCAGAGGCGCGGTCCAACACACCTAGGTCTGGCAGTCTGTATGTTTGATGGCTGTAAATGTCTCTGCGTAGGTCGACTGGGAGAAAGCAGGATCATTAATAATTACAAGAGGTGAAACAATTGTACTCTCATTCCCTTTCACCCACCCAGACAAAATTGCACATGAGGGTTGAGGAGGTGATTGTACTCTCTGTTGCTGAAGCTGACAGCTAATCTTTTAAATAGCTGTCTTAGGCTTCAACTTTCTTTGTATTGTCAAAAAGCTTTGTTTTCAGCTGGTGAAACCAGCAACACTCTGGGCTGATCATCTTTCTTCAGATTTGGCCCTCAGTGCATTAATCAAGGATTTTATAGCAAACTGTATAAAGGAGATTGAAATGAGCCTCATGGTATGTGTGCAAGGAAATCCAGCTTCCAAAAATCAAATCACACCAGGAACTGATAACAGATGTACAAAGTAAGAGGAGAAATTAACAGATGCTTCCCAGTTTGGGCCATTATCACCAATGAAACCCAACTCATATAGTCTATATGTCACATTAAAGAGTCTATTGCAAATCTTCCTTGATGCTGGCAAAGTTGTTATTGTGACTGCATAGTGCTGGATCTACCCTGAATAAGAGTTAATTTTCTAAAGAACTATCAGTGCTGCTCAAAGGATCCCTCTGTGACTTTAGCAGTTAGTTCTGTAACCAGACAAACAAATAATATGACACTGGTTTAATCCATCTTTATAATGGATGTCCTGTAAAGCAGGAAACATGACGGTTCCATTCTCAGCAAACCCAATATTTCATTTTGATTTTCTTCTCAGTCTACACCTACCCCGGTGAATTAAACAGGGCTTGGGAACATTCCTGGGCACTAGAATATAATCATCTACGATGTTAAACAGCTAGGTAAGTTCCTAGCACCCCTAAGGATACTGCCAACTACACTTCAAACTGCTCCCAGGCACAAATCAGAAGCAGGGGATTTCCAGAACCATTCCCAATAGGCAATTTGCGAGCAGCCACCCAGTTTTGAAGGTTAAGAGTGTTTACTAGAGCTGAGTTGGCTGCTCTGTGCTTGTTGGCCTTGGTTCCTGGGAACACTCCGGGAATGTCTCAAACGTCCATCCATAACCCTGGGCAATTCTCAGCAGTGAGACTTTATTTTAAGCAGAGGCAGAGTCTACCAATTTTTGAGGAAGAGGGATTTTTTTTCTTCTGCCTGGGGAGGACATTTGCTCTGTAAACAAGCCCGAACTATAAAACCCCGGAGTTGTTTTCAGGGCTTCCCTCTGCAGCTACCACTTGACAGGATTTTGTTTCTGCAATTGCCCTGAAAGCTGTTGGGCAACCAAGCCCCTGCAGCAGTGTCACTGATGGGGGGGATTTCACAGGCTCCAGCTAATGCAGTTGCTGCATCCCATTGAAACCAGGTTTTGTTTTGTTTCGTTTCTCTTTTTCCAGAGGTGTTTTAAAATGGCTAGCTATTGGTTATACAGTGAGTTCCTATTGTTCTTGTTTATCCATCTGCTTGTAATTGTGCTGGGTTTGGTTCAAGACAGTTTTTAACTAATTTGAAATCATTAATTTGATTATTGCTTACCACCCAGCAAAGAAATGGCCAAAAAAACCCCAAAAATAGGATTCTGCATTTGAAGGACTTTTCAAGAACTTAGATTTAACTCAAAAGCAAATTAATATTTTTCAAATTTCTTTTCAGCCAGACATTTTAAAAAATTGCATTAGAAACAATGACAGAGAGTGTATCTTAAAGAAATTACTCCCTTGACTCAAGCTGTTATTTCAGCAACTATGAAATTGAGAAAAACCTCACTTTCACTAATAGCTGCATTGGCTCATTGAGTCTCAGACCAGGTATTCCAGGGAAAGTCTCCTGTTTAACTGGTACATTCTGGACTTCCTTGCATGAGGCTGCAACCTCACAGGAATTCCTGAATGGATCAACTTCCAGTCCCATGAAGGGCTTTGTCTGAGCCCAGCGCTTCAAGGCTCCAAGTACCAGCTACAGGGATGCAAAGAGCAGGACTAAGAGCTGGGACTCAAAGACCTTCCAGCCTGATGGAAGCAAGCCCTATGCACAAACCTGTGAAGCCAGAGGCTTTCAGCCTTGACTTCCTACCGTTCAGAGTTTCAGAAATGCAAGGCTTTCGGTGTCCAGCATTCTAGAGTCACATGAATCAGCTTTTCTTCATTTAGCAGTTTCTGATACACCATTCCATCAGGAAATTTCTGATAGAAATTAGCAGAGTAGACATAGGGTAGAAAAGAAAGCAGTGAATGGAGCTTTTTATTAACTAATCACTGTGATTAATTAGTAGAATGTGAAAAAAGCTGAACTCTTAAACCCAGGGTTTTCAGTTTGGGAGTTGGAGGTGGCTGGGAAGGGGGTTTAAATGCTTTCAGCCAAACCATGCATTAGGTTCAGAATAAGGCAGGATGCATCCAAGGAAGTCATACTTGCAAAATAATGCTATTTAAGTAATATAAAGAGCTGTCCCATTGTTTCAAATGCAGATCCTGTCTTGATCAGTCACTATGTACAACAAGATGAGTTAGTAAATAGCTAACTGAAGTGGGGCAGGAGCATTAAGACAAATGCTGGGTGAAAAAGCAAGTTTTCATTTATTATCTAAATCACAGTGACAGGGTAATAACCAACAATGTGGTGAAACCATTTAGGTGATGAATTAGATGACTTGGAGTCCACCATTTGAAATGAACCCATTCTGAAGTTTGGTTAAGTTTACGTAGAAGTTTTCAATATTTTCTTGTTTTCTTCCTGCCTTTCTGGGTGCCCACTGATGCTAAGCCTTCTCCTCTGTTCCCTGCAAGCTCAAATCTCCTAGAAGTGTGGTCCCCTTGTTAGTGACCCACAGCATCAGTGGCAGTGACGTGGCTCCTGCTGCAGTCAGGCTGAGCTCATCCCCTCACATCACCTGCGCTGGCAGGGGTCTGCAGTACCTTCTGCAAACCAAACTTGTGGGGACAGATGGGAGCAAAGAATCAACTGGAAGTGTACATGAGAAATACGAAACTGGTTTGAACAGAAAGGATTTCTTCTTAGAAATTTTCTTTATCAGCTGAGCAAGGCACTTTGTCATATGTGACAGTACTTTTGCACATTGTAAGACGGGGGAACCGAAAACCAGTGGCTGCCTGTACAAAACCACTGAATTATAGTCTGATCATCTCACCCACCCTGGGAACTGCTCTTCTGCCCTTTGAAGATGTGAAAAGTCTTCCTGCTGGCTCAGGTAGGTTTTCGGATTGGGTTTCCCATATAGGCACAGTAGAAAGCCCCTAACCAAACAAATAAAGCTTCATGAAATCAAACTATTCTATACTATGTAGTTCTGCTATAATTAATTTAATAATAATTCAAATCTTAACCATTTTATAGCATTACATAAAGGTTGGAAAGGTATATAGGGGAAGATACAGTGCGAGGCAGTCCCAAATGATAAGTGGGCCGGTTTAGCATGTATTGTGCTACAGAGCTCTTCAGAGCCATGAAGAAAACCTTTGCAAATATTTTCTACTCTACCTGGTATATGATTTTATAGATCTCACAAAGCTTAAGAAAATCACTCAGTGATGGAATACTGTGTCATACCCCACCACACACCTCCTCATTTCACAAATACTATGACAGCATTATGGATCAGTGCAGTAAAAAGACAACTACTGGGAAAAAAATTTTGGCCAACTTTGTCTGTTCGGTGTCGTCAACACACTTTTTAATTGCCTCAGCAAGTTGCTGTTAGATGAAAGATAAAAGCCTGCCAAGTCTAGAGAGTAAACATTTTGTGTTGGTCCACCCACAAAGCATTCAAAAAAGAAACTGGAACTCATTCAGCGTAACTCAGGTTTAACTATCTCATTTTCAATATAGTTCACTCTTCATGGCCTTACAGATTATGGTCTCTTCATGTTTGTTCTCAGCCCCCTGAACCTTCCTGGCTGCTTTCATGTTCGACATCTGGCTTGATCAGACTTAAGTTGTCATTGTATTTGTGAACATGTCTGATGAAGATTCCTCTTTTATTACTCACTTGCAGTCTGGTTTTAAACGTTCACATCTTAAATGTTGATAGGTTTTATTCTCATTCCCCAAGCTGCATATTGTTTACACGTGTTTCTCCTAGGCATATAATGCAGATATTAAAATGCAAACAATTATGTATATGCGTATATTTGCATCCACACAACATACATTTTATACATAGATAGATTTATAAGTGTATACTATATGTAATGTATGTGATCTTTGTGTACATATTTTTTACTAGGATTTTTCTCTAAATTTGAATGCTTCTTCATTTGTAAGAGCACCTATTGATTTATCCGTAAGTTTACTTTATGGACTAGTGAACAGTAAAGCAACCCAGGAGCTCACAACACCATGTAATTGAGGGCCCTTTCCACATGTAGTTGGTAAGTAAGCTGTACCAGGTGGAAGAAGACTGTATTAAAAAAAAAAGAGAGAAGAAAATGTTTGTCTCTGATACTACGGAACAGAGAAGGAAAAAAATTAAGAGTGCAGACTATGTTGTTCTAGGAAATAGAAGATGAAGTTTCCAGAGGAGGTTTCTGGTCTCCCATGGAAACTAGGGTCAAAGTGATTTTTCAAGTCAAAGAAGATCAGATAAAAGATAATTGGGGGCAGGAAAGGGTCCTTGCATGGGGAAAGCACACCTGAAGTTCATGAATATATGGGGTTGGAAAAGATGTATTTGTGGCTGAGAATAGCTACCTATGAAAGGAAGAGAAACTTTGCAGCTGGTGAAGCAGAAGGTCGTTTGGCCAGCAGGATGTGCAGCTAAATCTGAGATACAATCTGGAAATGAGAGCAGCTGACCAGGAGTCTGCAGAAGGCTTTCACCATTCTAAGAAATGTGTGTAGTGTGAGTGCTAGCAGTGGGCTCCCTGTTCTCTCCCTCCCTGATACATATCCCTGAAGCTACTGGTAGTTTTCACTCATGAATTGTGCACAGATCTTTAAAGCGTGCAAATCTCTACAGTGCGGTAAGTCAACCAAAAACAACCCGTAAGCCTTTTTCTTAAGACTTTTGCTCTTCTTACGTAACCTGCCTGGAGCTTTCCGTAGCTTAGTGCATGAGACTTCAATCCTGTTCCACTTTAGAAGACCAGAGTGCAATGTTTTTAACAGCCACTACTATGTAGTTCCTTGGTCTCTACTCTTCAGAAGAAATCTGATAAAGTATCTTGGACTATCTGTGAGAACTTTGGTTCTTGTTATCCTTTTGGACCTGAAAAACTAGCCAAAATTCAAAGGTTTTGGACAGTTCAGAAAAACAGAAACTGGTACAGAAACCAATAGTTCTCTCAAAACAATTTTGTACTTTTACGAGAAATGAATTGACCCTCTTTTTCCGAGGAGAAAAGCCAGTTATTCATCACACCAGTGTCCTTCTATGTTGCCTACCCACGAGGACTCACATTTCAGGGTTATGCAACCAGCTGCTTGTTGGTTTCTGTTCCTTTTCCTTCTATACTATGCAAAAGAACATTTTGCAGAGGAATCACAAGTAATAGAAGCCAGACTAATAGAAGAATCAAATTAACACAGTCATGTCAGACCTGTGTAACATACGAGCTAATAAGATTTGCAGAAGGTAGTGCTTACAGGCACAAGCCCAGTAGAATATGCTGGCAGCTAATTTGCATGGAGGATATTGTTTACAGTTGCCACAATACCATATATTGAGTGGCATAACCACTGGGTTACTGTGGGGATATTTATGCACATCTTCTTTTTGCTTCCATTCATTTCTCTTATATACAACCATTAATTTGGACAATACCCTTATCAATCCTGCACTCAGAGAGCTGAGATTGTTGCTTTCAGTATGTCCTTGTGTTAGAGTGGAGACCAGTGGCACTCCATGAACAGTTCATTTGCTTAACTCCAGGTGTTCAAAACTGCGCACTTTAGGGGAGCTTCACTGGACCATCTGTGATGGAAAGTACTGGAAGAAGTTGCAACTTCAGCAGCTATATTCTCTTCCTATGAATAGTAAATACAAAAAGATAGATACACCTTGCAGTGCTTTACCACTATGGATTCCATGAACACTATGGATTTTAGTTGGAGTACCTGGATTCTGAACTCAGTCTTTTTTGTTTTTAATGCAACACCTCACCAAATTCTTTAAATCAGCTGGACTGTCACAGACTTCTGTAGAAAAAAAAAAAGCCAATGAGCTCTTACAGAGAGGTGAGCTCGCAGAAGCAAATTATTGTACAGAAAGATGAGCCCAGAGGTAACAGCAATTCTTGAGTGTGTGCTCCTTTCCTGCAGGAGAGGTGTAATTGTTTCATCTCGCTGTCAAGGCTAGGGGTAAATGCATGCTAAGCAATGCTTGCTGTCACTGTTAATGAATGTTTATGAAGTACTTTTCCCATGCAAAGTGTTACATATGAGCCACTGATAATTAATTTTTTTTATTATGTACTTGTTCAAGCCAATGCTAAATGTAATTAATGGAAAACTTCAATGTCTGTCTCAAAAAGGTCAGAATAAATGGAAAGAGCTGACTGTCTGGGTAAAATGTGTGAAATCTGAAAAAAAGCCTGTCTGAAGAGTGTGGCGTGTTTTCACAAATGGGTGGATAAAGGGAATCTTTTTTAAGTTATCAGCACTTGTACTTCATCTAATATGAGACGAAGAATACAGCAAGCCAATATGGCCAGAATATTTTCTCTGTATGTTGCACTGACAGCAGTTAGCACTTAAACTGGATGAAGTATTTGAAAGGATCCAGTATCTATATGATATTCAAACATATTACATGTAAGTGGTCATTAGGCAACTTCAATTTTCAGCAAAGGAGTTCAATCAACTTAATAAGAGCTATGAATTTTCTCCGAACCTGGGTGAGGCACTTGTTATCCATCCCTCTAGTACTAGTGCTAAAAACATGTGAATGCAACAGTGCAAAAGAATGAAGAGGTAGGTGACAAGTGAAAATAACACCAACTGGCCCCAGCTTAAACACAGGAGCTATAAATTGACATGTGTGCAGGTGCAGTTCTGAACGTGCCTTTGTGCATGTGTGCACACGTTCAGTGTCTGCCAGACAGAGATCACAGGAGATATTGCAATCTCTGCTGGGTCCTGGCAGCAGCTGAGTAGCTGATAATTGTTCTCCTAAACTATGCACCAGGTGCAGCTCCCTTGGCTCTAGACTGTCATTCACAACACTACACTACACCCACTTGGGAAGAGCCCAAACCTCCTGCTCACGCCATCTGAAAAAAAGGAGATAAGTGAGAACCAGAGAATAAGTACATTAGTATTGAAAAAATGTGTATCAATCGCCCTCGCTGGCTTGATCTCCAGCTGCTAATATGTGATTGTATGACTTCATTTTTAAGATAATTTATTGTAAATGTAATTTTTAAAAAAATTCCATGTAGGATTGGCTGAACAATCTATCCGCTTGTTTCACCACACTTTAAGCCTCATGCAGCTACCTGTGAGCCTGAGACTGACTGACCACATCATCAGGCACAGATTTTAGGCTCACATTCCTCAGCTGGAGATCCGCATCCTGAACCTCGCTACGTGCCAGGAGCCTGCCTTTTTTTTCCCCCACTCCTATACATTCACTTCATAATATCATAAGCTACTTCACATTAGCTAAACCCATTAACTAACCTTTATCAGAGACAGCATATATATCATACCTAATAGGGTTAAGTTGCTAAACAGTTCAGTGGATGAAAACGTGTGCCTTACAAATGGGAGCTGCAGCCCCACATTCCCGGTGTTAGACTCCCTCTGCAGGGCGAGCCCGCCTCCCCTCAGTGTTTTAGAGTTTTATCCCTTTTCTTTAGGGATCTTGGGTGCTTCCACTGATTCTTTTTCCTCCTTCCCACCCTTTCCGTATGTCTTGGGGCAAAGCCGCCTCCTCCCGCACTGCTGCCCCCAAGCTCCACTCTCCCTCATGCCCTCTCGCTACTGCTTTGCCCAAAGAGATGAGGGGGACACTTAATTTTTGTTATCCCTCTAGGGATTCTGGTGTTTGAATATCTTCAACCTAAATCAAATCTAAAAAGTGCCATTTACAGTTTTCCTTGGTACGAACAGCGAGAGGAAAAGGAAATTCTGAATCATTTGTTTTAGTATTTTCAATCAAAATAATACATAGTTCAGTATCTAAATGCAGCTGGTTTCAAATGCTTTGTCTTAAACTGCATTTACCTATAACAGTGTTGCCTTACAGGAGAAATATTTAGCTGTTTAATGCATATGTTGGCTACGGAGCAGTTCTTCCTAGCCAAACTTCTCTCTCGAAGGCTCCAGAGTTTCGTGATCTCCACTCTTCACTTGCAGCTTGGTTAGAGGAGAGTCTGCGCTGCATTGTGGAAGGTGGTGTCCTTCAGGAGCCTAACTGGGTACAGCCACGGGAACAGGGATGAGAGGCTGAGTGTGTTGCTCTGAGATCTGCGTAGCCATAAAGAAATGCAAGGCAGCGGTTTTGGTGGATTGATTTAAGCTCACGTGTTTTAGGTCAGCTAAACCCCCGGAAATATTCTGATTTGGTTCCAGGGATCATTTCAACTTTATAGACACTGTGTTTTCTTCCAAAAAAAAAAAAATAGTTCAGGTGGAAGATTCCCAAGAGTTTTACTCCCAATCCTAACAAATATCAGCCTCCCCTCCAGGCAGAAAGCAGGCAGTGGTGAAGAGGGGTGTGGGGACCATTCCCAGCTGAGAGTCATTTGGGGGAGCACGATCCTCAGCTCAGCTACTCTCCCAGACTGTGAAGTGAGGCTGTGGCACCTCCCTGGGGATAGGGATAGGGGTGGGGATGGGAATGGGAATGGGGATGAGCTCAGCCAGGGTCGGGCTCTGAGTGTAATGCACCTGCAGCCTTGCCTTTGTGGGGATCAAGAAGGAGGCTTGCCCTAGAAATGTCTGCGAGGCTGAGAGTAAGGGGAGCCTGTTCCCCAGTCCCCTTCTCAAGTGGGGAGCAAGCTGGCCTCCAGCAGGTCTGAGCTTCCATTTGGGGGAGGCACACTCTGGAACTGGCAGGATTACACACATCCAGACAGGCATTGCTCACCTCACACAGAACACAGAAGCTAGAAGGTGAGTCTCCTCTATGAAATGCTTTCGAAAAACCACAGATCTTAATAGCGTAGTAATAGGTATGAGTGACAATCCCAAATCTGCCCAAGAGGGATTTCAGTTCTATTCACATTCCTGATGCCAAAGATGAATAGGGATGAGCATCTGTAAATCTCTTGCACACAATCAAAGGAGTCAAATGAGTAACATGGCTGGACAGTTTTAATGCACTGATCAATTCTGCAGTCCAAGGTCCTTGCCTGTATTTCAGGTACATGAGTAATAGCACCTAATATCTCTAAAGCCACTGAAAAATGAATGCAGGCAGAGAGATTTCCATGGTTCAGCTGGTTAATCAAGGCTTCCCTGATACACAGAGTTATTTTCAGCTCCAAAGTATCATCTCAGCAGTAATAAATTTTAAAAGGCAGCACTTTTAAGCTTCTACAGTTTTCAGTTTACAAAAGACTTCATAAATATGAATACAATCACTGTAACAAATACTGCTGTGAATTAGCCATTATTCATACTGCACAGAGGGAGATACTAAAACATACAGATGTTTACTAACTTCTCAGTTATCATTTCTCCCTGAGCGGAACTAGTGCCCAGCTCTTCTGGCTCTCTGGTCTACAGTTTAAACCTGTGACTATACCCACCATATGTGCTTTGCTCTTCTGTGGGCAGAAAACAGCAGTGAAATGCAGTAGGACTCTAAGGAGTCTCTGTGATCTAGGATTGGCCTCACTGTCCTGAGACCTTGTCTTTGCTCAAGCAGCGACTGGGTTCTTAGCCTTCTCCCATCTCTTTCTGGCACCTAGATCCAGCCTTACTTCTTGTGTTGCTTATCCGGGCTATGAAGCTCCTTGGAGAAGAGGGACTCTTTCAAAGGTGGCTGGAATATCGATGTCCCAGTTAAGGTCAGAAACCCAAAGTAAAGCATCCCATTTATGGTGGTATATTAGATTCTTCAGAAACTATTTCAGTTAGAGCAGCATCTGGGTTCAAGTGTTGTACCTACTAGTGAACATCCACAACAGTGACTGCCATAGCCCAGAGAGCTTACAGAAGGTAATTATTGTTCTAATGACATATATATATTTTACATATATGCCAAAATGCTTTGCCAGAGTAGGATGTACAAGAAAGCAATTTATGGTCCCCACTTTCATCTGAGTGACCATTTCCTCTTTCATGCAACAACATTTTTTATGTGTTCTTGCATATTTTTCTTCAAGTGTAAATAGGAGGGGTATGATTCACTATAAACAATTTCATACGTCCAAAATGTAGACATCTATTTGAAATTAGTTGAATGTAAGTGAGGTACAATCAATTGAAATAAGAGCCTTTTTCTCACCTGTTTTTATAAGCGTTTTGTGTAGGATTAATCATTTCAAGAGTTTCTATACATAAATGAAATAAGCACTCTATGAAAATGATGCAAAAAAATTTGTTTTAAAGTAGTTCGTAGGGTCCTCTGTGTATAACTTCCACCTGCCAGCAAAAACGCATGACGATCCAAACCTGCACAGAGATGGTTGCATGTACTGAAGCCTAGGGTGGACCAGCAAAGGTCTCTTACAGGAATGCACCTCTGTTCACGTCTGAGCGTTCAGCTCTTGTTGTAAGTAGTGCCGCTGTGAAAGCACAGGATCTTCTGCTTTACTGTAATGCTTGCTGGATATGAGTGAGTGAGTGATAAAAGCCACAACATAGCCTACAGGCAACCCCCAAAAAATTCCAACAGTATTTATTCTTCTAGAGTTTTTCATTAACCCTAGGTACTACATTCCATAACCAGGAAAAACAGACTGACTGCAGAGACACAAAACAGCATTTTAACTGCAGAGGGCAGGAAAGAGCTACTGAAAGAGCACAGTGTTTTACTGCGAAGGCGTTATTACTTGCAACATAATTTTCTACAAATTTGATTTCTTCCAGACTATTTACAATACCACATTTTAGTCCTGGAAGATCCTCTGAGGATTTCTTTTGGGGGGAAAAATACAAACCTAAAGAACAAAAATTATAAGATTCATTCTAGAGGATATTTCTTTGTGAGAATCATGGACTAGAAATCACTCTGTTGTATTTACTAAACCTAATGGATGTCACTTCTCACTGAGATTTTATTTCCCACTTCACTTCATGCTCAAAAACGCTTTCTTTTTTTTAAATTTGCATACAAGACCGCTCATGTAGGACAAGCTGGCATTTACCTGTTACCCACTTAACGCCACTTTGAAAATCCCCAGCTATTAATTAATGCTTAGTAGAGGCACTGACTGCATGCAGTATAGTACAATGCAGCTATTTTATAAAACTTATCTGATGCTTATAGGACTTTTATCAAATTTGGCTTAAGATTCATAAAATTAATATTAATAAAGAGTTGAGATTTTCACTCCAGTACAAATTATCATTCAAAAAAGCAGTTGAAGATTCTTAATTTGAACACGGAGTTGTACAGAACCTGCTCATTTGGGCTGTATTTTAGGGTTTTCCGGTAATCTGAAACAGATCTTACTCAGGGCGTGTTTTCAGAGGAATGAAAAAGGTCTGCAAAAAAAAAACACTACCAAGAATCCAGCCTGAGGCAGGTACATCTTGGCAGGAGCAGTCCTAGCCGATAACAAAGGCTTTGCTATTCTCCACCCACACAACGCAATTAGTATGAATTCCCATTTTTCCATTAACCCGCATGCTTAGCGTGTTTTCCAGCCCCCTCTTTAGGCTAGTCACATCTTTGTTATTCACTTTGTAGTCACTGGGGCTCATGTGGATCTGGCGGCTGTACAGCCTACCTATAAATGCTCTGTATTTTTCAGGCCATCTCAGCACCCCAGGTTGTCCCAGTGAAGATGGAGGGCAAAATATTGGCTCTGGCATCAGCAGTGCTTGGGCTTTAGTTAACTTGGGAAAGATTTTTGGTAAAATACTGAGGAACACCGCCAGAGGGTGCATTGCTGCCACTGTAGTGCCCCTTCTTCCTCTGTAATTAACAATGCTGTGGTCTAGCAAAGCTTTGGACAAATCCTGCACCTTCCATTTCTGTGGAGCTGCCTGCACAAAGGTGCACAATGGATTAAATACTGAAGTCAGTGAAGCCAGTTGCTCTAAAGAAAATAATGAAAAAGAAAACCGACAAGGAGGAGTAACACAACCTTTGTGCTGTGCACTCAAGGTATTTTGCAGCTTTTCTTGACATATCCATCATAGCGGTACTTCTTTGATGTGCTGCTAGCAGCCACTCCCAGAAGACTGAGAGACACTTCATTTCCTTCTTTCCTTTCCTTGTCCTGACCTACTGGTCTGGAATGCAGTTCACCTCTGAGCATTTTCAGGTGTATCATTTTCAGAGAGGCCACAACATGCCACAGGGGCTCCACTTCGCTGCTTACAAAGCCTGCACGTGACCACCAGGCAGAGGAGGCACACGCTGCATCTGACCCTCCTGCTCCTCACCCGTGTATGTGCCCTTATCTGCAGAAGAGGCACAACAGTGTTAGAATAACGAATATTCACCTTGCCCTCAACATAGCCAGGACCCAAGACTAAAAAGTTAAAAAAACTAGAGCCCCAAGGGTGCAGTTGAGCATCAGTTCAGGCTGATCTATGCCTCCATTGCAGCAGCCTTACAGGCTCCAGCACGTCCCTTTGCAACAGGAATCGTGACATACCCCGAAATCATCCCACCTGGTGACTCCGGTGAAAGCTTATCACTTCTTCCAGGGTTGGTTTCCAGACAGATACAGTTAGTTTTTCAGCTTCCACAACTGACTTGTGACACAGCAGCACAATCCTCAATTCCAGCGTATAGGATAGAGGGAAAAAACACAGTGTCCAGAAGATGTCAGGACTTTTTTAGCCATTTAAACTAATTTAAACCAAGCACATAATCATCCCTTTCCCCACTGTGTTGTCACTGGATTCAGAGCGAGTCCTCAAGGAGAGATTTTAAACTTTAAATTGCCCTTTGCAAGTGCTCCTATCACCCCATGTACCACAGGCCTTTGGGTGCTTAACTTGGAGTCACAACTAAACTCCAAAAACATAGTCGGCATTAATCAAGACCATAATGTTTCCCCACCAAATGGCAAGGGAGTTGAGCACAGCATAACTACACACTTAAAACTGCAACACAATAAAAATAATAACAATAATAATAATAAAACCCCAGCACAACCAGCATGGTTTTGTTTGAGTTAGCTGAAAATGGCTGGAGGGAGGAGATGCCACGCATTCTTGAGCGCTCTGCAAGGAACTTTCAGTCCCATTGACTTCAGTGGGGTTTCAGTCAGGCTGTGTTTCTGCTGTGGAAAGGAACTGCCTAACATAGCATTGCGAGGTTCCTCGGTTTTTGTCTCTGAGCAACTCTTGGCAAAGCTACCCGTTAGTAAGTGAAAACACACTTTTTCCAGTTGCAAGCAATACCTGGATTTGACTTTTCTTTCACTTTTTGTTGCTGCTGCAATTCTGATGGATTTGCAAACCTGGCTCCTTGACTGGGTGCTGACCCTACAAAACCCAAGTTTGGGAACTGAAAGGGGGCGAGGAGGGGCTGGCATGGCAGCAGATTGTTTCCCCTTCAGTGGGATGGCTCTGCTTGCAGCTTAACTCCAACTAATATGCGGCATTCAGTGTCAGCCCAGCAGCTGCCATGCAGGAGGTCTGTCCCTTTGGGCAGCTGCTGCTCATCTGCCTGCAGCTGGCAGCGGAAGTGACATCTGGTCTCTGTCCCAGCTGTGAGCAACGCTGAGATGCCAAAGCCCAAATGCCTCAGTTCTTGATCCAGGAGCGAGGAAGAGTTTCTGATGCCAGACCACGGCCTGGCTTGCAGGGGAAGGAAGGGAGGGATTGTCTCCTTCGACCATGGTGGGCTGGGAGGAATGGAAAGATAGTGACAAATAGGGAGAGGAAGAACAAGTAACAGAGGTTGGGGAGAGGACTGGAGAAGAGAGCAGGAGAAGACAGGACTGGCTGAAATGGAAAGGAAATCTGACATTTAAAGTGACAGGGCCAGTTTGACGCAAGAAAACATGAAATTAAAATGAAAGAAATGCGGAAGCAGCAACAAATAACTGTCTAACAGAGGCGATTATCTAAAAAGGCTGCCAAAGAGGGACATGCCTTATTGAGCTGCTATCTGAGGTGCTACTGAGCCTGGAAGGCTTTTTTTCCCTGCAGCCCTTTGTGTATCATGCCATTCAAGGGGTCCCTTCAGAAGATTTTGCCATCTGGAGGAGCTCTAGTATATTCTCTCTTGCCTCCTTGCTTCTCCAACTTATTTATATTCACATCACTTTTTGCTTGTTCAAGTCTCTTATTCTCTCATATATCTCTGCAACAGTTTTATAATTCAGTGTTGTGGCATTTTTAAAGGAGCTATAATTTCAGTTTTTGAGATGGGAATATGTGCTATCTAAAGAATGAAAAGCATATTAAATTAACCTGGGAATAAATATACTAAGAAATGCCACTTTTCTCCCTAGGTTGGTTTATGACAGCCAAGTACATTCTATCATAAATGTATTTTCACAGTTGGGACTGTTTCCTCAGCACAGGTACTGAAATTGTGGTTTTCAGATCTCAAAACTAATTGAGTATTCTTGGAAGGAACAAGCAAGCAAAATATACGTTTGTGCTTCACAGCCCTGTCAATCAAAAATCATTTTACACTGGGAAAAGGACAGTGTCAGTGACTGCTTCTTTCCCTTGGTGTTTGTCAGAAGCGCAAGACAAACTGAATTGCAGTAAACAACCAGGCTAAGGAATGGGCTGAGGGAGACAGACATCATAAAAACTTACCAGTCTGAAGCTGGAAGTGCAGGCACCAGAGCACACAGACTTGAACTTGTGTTGATATTTTGCCTTGATATCTTAGTGTAGGCACCCAGAGTAGGGCATTAGTCATCTCTCTGGGTGCCACTGCAGATTATTTGAAGCCAGGTGCAAAAGATTGGATCGATTGAGTTGGGCAGGAATAATGCAAGCAGTTTCTCAGAATTCAGCTTTTCAAGACTGGCTTTAAATAACTTAGTTATCATTGAACTTTTTGTAACAAAATTATAATTTCTCTAAGTTACAGACAAGGTATGTATTTACATCTTAATACTTCATAACATATTTTCCCCCGGGGAGCACCTAAAGATACTATTCTTTTTACAAGTCTCGGCAGCTCTCCCTGATTCAGTGAGAATTCGTTGTGTTTCTAACAAGTGATCCTTGAAACAAACAAGAGAAAACTCCTCTGAAAACTATTCTTTCAGTATCTCCACAAAGAGAAAAATCTAATATCTAGTAAACTATGCATCTTAATGAATCAATCTAATATCTAAATATGTTTTTTTCCAGTTAGGCAGGGCTTAGACTATTGGATCTATCATATGGACTGGAGAGAACAATCAGAAACCTTAAAAGCATAAGGTCAAGGGACGTCTAATACTCTGAAAAGCTCAATTCATCTCATAACACAGAATTTTATCAACTATCAGCCTTTTATATGTCCCAGTCATCAGAGTAGTCACAATGGGCCCCGTCACAGGTAGCTCTTAGAATTCAGGCTCCTGCAGGAACACCAAACACCGTTAACATAAGCCTATTCCCGAAACCCCAAACCTTACCTGGAACAAAGGGAAGCATGCAGTGCCTGCAGATCTTTGTGGACGCTTGATAAAAGGAACTGGTATTTTTCAGATTAAAGTTATGGATGAAGTGGAAGGAGATAAGTGATTAAGTTTTTGCATACCTGTAAGTAAATGTGATTTACTTCATAAATAAGCCCTGAACAAAATGCAATGACTAGTAGCAAGTGTCTGATATGGGCAGAACAAGGCAAACAAACTATGACCCTTCCTTCTCTGGTGCAGTGACCTACCAACAGGAGAAGTTGCTATATCATCAGAAACTGCCAAGCAGTAATTGGGAACTGTATGTGTTTTTGAAAGCTTCTGTTTGGATGGCACTTAGAGCAGCACCACGCAGATGATGGGTCACAGAAATACAAATCTAAACACACCAAAAGCTTTAAGGCATCCAGACACTCTTTTTGTTCTGCAGCCTACCATGCGTTATCAAGATGAGCTAAAAGCTTCACTGGGATATTTTAAAATCAACTAGAGTTATGCCACTGATTACAATAGAGTCACAGCTCACTTCGTTTCTCTTCGCGTTTTGCTTTGGTTTTGAGGTTTTTGTTTTATTGTTTAATTCCATCTTCTATCCTTTTCATTCTTTCAGCCTTTTTAGAGGACCATCAAACCACCTCAAGCCTGATAGCCTGAAAACTAAAGAAAAAAAAGAGTGTAACTAAAAATTCTTCTGCCAACTGTTCTAAGACAAATCAAGTAATATAATTTTCAGATTTTGCATGAAGTGGGCTGTTTTCTACATACGAGTTTAATTCACTAAACTTAGCAGTTATGAAAAGCATATTGTCTATTCTTTTTTCTGATGAATGCTACCCAAGGAATAGTAATTAGAGTGCTTGAGGAGTAAGGTAAGCAAGGCTGGCAGAGTCTGAGCTTTATTTACTCAGTGTTATCTCTGTCCAAATGTTCAAAGCAATATGGGTGGTGACTGATTCACTGGTTAAAATCAAAACAGCATGGGTGTACAAAAGGCTGCCAAGTTATCTCCTGTACATTGCTATTTGTGAGAAGCAATGCACAGACAAAAAACAATCAGTCAGTTTCTTAATTTCATTTTATATCTTTATTTCCATTGTAACAACTATCCAAAAGATCATTTAAATTTGGTTTGGATACACAATAGCATTAATCACAGTCCAGTTGTTTTTTTTTTTTTAACTGCATTTCTAATATTTCACGATCTGTTTTAGTAATTCTGTTGGTGGTATAATTGCTCACAACAAATTAGATTTTTCAGTGGTTTTAGTTTATTTAAAAATATTGTTAAAGATAAAACAATCCATAATGCCATGACTAACAGCACGTTAATAAAGCTTATTATCTTTCAGCAGAAGAAGACCTGAATTAAACGATCAAGAATTGCTGCTGGTCAACAGTCATCCGAACATAAGCCAGAGCATGCACAGGAGGCCAAGGTAGCCAACAGCATCCTGATTCTATCAGAAATGGTGTGGCCAGCAGGACTAGGGAAGTGATCGTCCACCTGTACTTGGTGCTGGTGAGGCCACACCTCAAATACTGTTTCAGTTTTGAGCCTCTCACTAATAGAAGGACAGTGAGGTGCTGAGGCGTGTCCAGAGAAGGGCAACAAAGCTGGTGATGGGTATGGAACAAAAGTCTTAAGAGGACTAGCTGAGGAAACTGGGGCTTATTAGTCTGGAGGAGACCTTAAAGCTCTCTACAACTACCTGAAAGGAGGTTGTAGCGAGGAGGGTGCTGGTCTCCTGTCCCAAGTGACTAGTGATAAGACAAGAGGAAATAGACTCATGTACCAGGCGAGGTTTAGGTTGGATATTAGGAAAGATTTCTTTACTGAATGAGTGGTGAAGCATTAGAACAGACTGCTCAGGGAAGTGGTGGAGTCACCATCCCTGGAGGTGTTCAAAAAACATGTCGACATGGCGCTTCAGGACATGGTCTAGTAGGCATGGTGGTGTTGGGCTGACAGTTGGATTTTATGGTCTTAAGAGGTCTTTTCCAACATTAATGACTCTATGCTTCTATGATTTAAGATTAGTACTAAGTATGTTTGATGACTTGAAACTTACTTTTTGGTGTGTGTTGTCTGCCCTCTTTTCAAAATAAGTCCATAAACAACCATAAAATAATTTTTCATTACAGCTGTTCATTCCAGTAGCATTTTTAATTGGATTGAAATTCTTTTAAGAGAATGAGGTAAGTAAAACAACCCTACACAGTAAAAGGTTCTGTTAACACAAATGATAAGTTATGCACAATCTAATGCTAAGGCAGTAGCACAATGTGTAAATTACAGCGGATTGAAAACATAAAGGATTTTCTGCCTTCACTTGCTTATTATTAGGCGCGTTGTATGTACAGATTGTATTTCAGTCTTCAAGTGAAGAAGAATCACAAAACATAGTCAAACAGACATCTTTCATCACGTCTTTTACAAGTCTGCGAGATTAATTCCTTCATCAAATTCATTAATGTAAAAGTGAATTCAGAAAACTTGTGAAAAATGACCTGTTAAATTATGAATACCAATAATAAATTCTTTAGTTTGTCATTTATTTGCATACTTTGCAAATGAACAGACATGAATATATGTGTATGAATAAAATATGCCTATTGTATAACCACACACAGCACTAATATGAATTCTTATGTTGTACAATGTCAGAAAAGGACAAATTATTAATCTAAGTAGAGAGGAGAAAGATGGGAAGAAGAAATCAAATAATGTGGGAAAACTTTGTTAGTTGCCTTAGGATGACTTCTGTGTGGAAAAAATGCATGCTTTGGATACAGAACAGTCAGCTGACAACTCTTCATTTTATCATGCGATGAAGGAAGCTTGGGATCAACATCAGCTTCTAAAAGGATTTAAAACAGGGATATAGATAGTCAGGTACAGGGGAAGAGGAAGGTGAAGGGGACCAAGCCTGGATCATGCTATCCTAAGTTTTGTCTGAGCAACAGAGAGAGTGGAACGTGGTGGGAGTAAGGAGGGGAATGAGGGAGAAAACTTTCAGAGAGAAACTTGCTGAGCCGACAGCGCTCTTGATTAGGTCAGACTGAATGGTGAGCTCATCGGACACTTCGGTGGGGCTGTTTCCCTAAGACCCTGTTCCAGTCATAACAAGTACATAAGACATTATGTAGCCCCTTTAGAAGTTGCAGGAAAGCTGGAATTCCTGAGTCTGCTGTGTAGGGGAGGGACAGGTGTTTTCAAGGACTGTCCTCTTCTTGTATTGCTTTTAGTGTTTCAGATATCTGGAGTCACTCCACATAATAACCATTCACCACTTCACCTTCCTGTCCCAACCTTCCACACTTGAATATCAATGTAGCACATAGTTGAACTCATAACATTTATTTCTTTTCACTACTATTTAATGCATACATATGCTAACCAGCAAGAAATGAAAAATGTATTCTTGTAAATGAGCTAAGAGAATCTTCCTATTTCTCCATTACCTACACATTGGGTTGCAAAATATTTTTTTCCATGTCAATCCTTTTCCCTTCCTTTCAGCATGCATACACACATCCATGCATATATGTACACACACACGCAAACACAAAGAGTATGTGTAATACAAGTATTCAGCGGAGCTACTGGAGCTGATTCAGAATAATGGCACATAGGTACTGGAAGAAGCGTAGCACTATGGAGTGCACTAGTGGAAAACTGGGGTTTAGCAACTTGTCCCTACGCACACCTTACCTTTGATTCAAGGTTCCTTTCATTCCATGGAGGACAGGGACCTGACCCGTCAAACACTTCTTGCAACATGGATTTCTGTTGATGTCAGAAAGGCTACACTGTCTAATAAACTCTACATTCACTAATAGGTACAGCAGCAACTTTTAAATAATTTCATATCAAGAAGATGAGCTGTGCTTTAGGATTATTTTATCTTAAATAAAATTTAATTCATGCGATCCCAGAGTACAACATGCGTACATGTGTTAAAGATAATTCTGCATGAATGCTTTGGTGTGCTCTAGGTACCTTTTTGAACAATCACTGCCTCACAAAATTACATTTCCGTATCATTCCTCACAGTATGTACCCAGTGTATCTCAGAACAATTTGTATTTCATTTTATACCTTATATATAATATCACACTTGCATTTTTTAAGTATAAAAAATATGTTGTTAAAAAGATCTTAATAGTAAATATCATAAATCCAGAGTTTTCACCAAAGGGTAAAATTACTCAAGACCCTTTGTGAATGTATGATGAAAATGAAACATTTCCAAAAGCTACACAACATTTATACTCTTATGCCACCAACAGCTGGCCGATCATCTCCGGGTTTCTGTCCTTTATTAATGCCATGATAAGAGCAACAGCAGAATTTACTGTCTCCTGAAGCAGTAAATGGTCCTGTGGGGGAAAAAAGGAACAGGGAAAACAATATGTTAACAAAAATGGAAAAAGTAAATGTTTAAAATCAATTTTCAAGTATGCAAAATTACCACCTGACTGTTGAAAAAAACCCAAATATTTATTTGCATTTATTAGAAGAACTTCTAAAACTCACATTTTAAGGAAACACAATTTCATAGTAATACTGATTTTCCAGTCCACATGACAATTTAAAAAGCAGAACTCTTTTTTAAAAAGGAATGTACTTTCACTGCTAGAATTAATGCCACCTCTCCACAGACCACCAAAACAAAAGCTTCATCTTATCACTTGTTTCTTAATCGATTTTTAAAAGCTAAAAGGTAGTCAAAATGTTGGTCTGAAAACACTGGAAATAAATGGAGGATTTAATAGACTAACACAGTTAAAGACCTGTAAATCTAAGCTCCTATTGAATCCCATCTATAGTCTACAAACTAATTCAACTCTCAAAGGCACTTAAGCACTGGGACTTCATAGGCTGATCTTTGTATCAAAATTACTTTAAAAAGTAGTCTGGTTTTGATAGGCAAGTATAAAGACCAACACGGGGAGAAGCAACAAAATGAGAATTTGATTCTGTGCTTCTAACAGAGCTCTCCAGCTCACAGCTGAGAGTCTAATTACCAAGTTCTCATAACTGTATTGACTATAAAAAGTTATCCTCTTGCTACCAGAAACATTTTAATTTCCATGCTGGGAAAGTATCAATAGATATAGCCAGGCACAGACACATGCCCCCAGAGAGAAAGAGGAAGGAACAATTTCTGCGAAGGAAGAAAAAAAGTAAGGTCTAAAAAGCTCTAGGGAGAATCTAGAAGAATTTCAAATACAGAAGGGAAGATAGAAAGAGAAAGCAAGACCTGTTCTCCATATCCACAAGGGATAGAACTGGAAGCAATAGGCTTAATGGAACTTAAACTGGGATATAAGTCACAGAAGTGTTTTAAGAGTAAGGACTGATGTACAATGGAACAGATTATTGGACAGATCAAGGAAACTCCATCATTAGGGTCCTGTAACATGAGACCCACATACATGAAAAATGGGATGCAGACACAATTTCCTGCCTGGGGCAGGCGGAAGGGGCAGTTTGATTCTGTATCTTTTCACCACCACTTTTCTAAGACACTGCATCAAGGAATAATTTGTTGATTACATGTTTATGCCACTTGGATTAATGGAGAAAGAGGAAACAGCTTTAACAACTCATACAAAACCATGTTAATCACTACTTTCTAAGGAATAAGGCAACTGCTGAACTACCTGTTCGGCTAGTACAGAGGAGAGCTGAACGAGAAGTTGGAGTTGAACGAAAAATTGGTAAGAGAAAACACTGGAACACTCTAAAATAGGTAGCATTATATGTTATAGCGCTCTTATTAACTTTGTGCTTTATGTAAATGACAGGAAAAATGCTTCAGAAGTAAATGGATAGCATCAAAAAGAGATAGTTTATACCTGATTCTTTTGTCATTCCTAGAAAAGTTTATTAGCATGTGACTGGATTCTTATCCTAAAATAAGTAAGGTAAACTCCCAAACTCCACTGGTAAACTCCCAAAACATCACATGTTTTTAACTCTAAAATTCATGTTATATACTCTAATATGCAGTAAAATTATTAATTAGTGGTCTAAAAAAAAATTGTCTCAGTGTAAAAATGTTCACGACAGCTGTGTCTCGCTGCTTATTGAGTGATACCCATCCAGTTAAGCCAGGAGCGCAGAAGAGAACTCAGAGGTCCTGCTCCTCCAGGACCTTTTGTCATTGGACTGAGGGTGTAAAAAGGAACTCCAGTTTGGCAGGGGTTTCACTCCCTCATTTCCCACGGGTATAAATTGCTGTATAATGTAGAAGGAGAGCGGAAGTCATATGCATACACCCACTCAGACAGCAAACACTGCAGTTGCTTTCAAGATCTCACAACACATTTCTTGATATTCAGCAGTGCCAATCTCTTTGTGTTTCTCACCACTTTTTGTTCAGTTTGTCTCGAGAAGCACTTCACATTCACAGACACTGTTTCCCAAATGGGCTTCCAGCCACATCTGAAGTTGGCTGGAGGTGTATATCATTTTTTTCCAAAAAAATACACCTGGCCCGGAATGCTCTTAACATTTCTCTCAATAAATCTTTCTACATCCTCTGTTGGTTACTGGATTCAGCACACATTCCTTTGCAGTAATAAATTATTCAAGTTTTTGAACATAAAAGGAAGCAAGAGAAAGAAATTTAACTTTCACAGAGGAGATTGAAAGTGACACCATAAGATTCCTTTAGACTGAAAAAAAAAGCTTTTTCTAAAGCTAAACCTAAGACTTTAGTCATATTCTGAAGGAAAGACATGTCACAAATTATGAGTAGTATTTGTAACACAGGCAATGTGGCACACTAATGCATACAGAAACCTGCATGCAGAAACGGTCTACAAACCACAATGAAATTGACTCATGAATTGCAATTTGTTCAAAAAGAGAAACACAACAATTAAGCAGCACAAATTAAAATGCTTTTGTCAGCTATACAATTACTTGACTTCTAATAATCTGATTATTAATACTATTATTATAAATATTCAGGAAACCTACTGGTTCCTGTCTTTCTTAGAATCAATCAACACAATGGCAGGAACAAAGAACTGTCAGACAGGATTGGCCTCTGTACAGGACTGGTCCCTGTGAGTCTGTTTTTGGGCGAATAACTAGAGTTGTATTCCTTAAATGAATATATGTTCTTATTTAAGATAACAAATGTAATAGAAAATATTTTCTTAATTTTATACAGTTACAATTGATGGTTAAACGACATCATGAAGCATGTACTGAAGCTTTCAACAGGGCAATCCTTTAAAGCATTTATGATAGAGGTTACTAATTTTTAGATTTACACTGTTCATCCTTCCCGGTAACACTGTCCCACTCTGATCTCAGGGTCACCTATTAATTGAACAGTGTCCAGCAACTGGCCCCGCGAGACAGTCTCTGACTGTAGGAGAAATCAGTGCCACAAAGGTCAAATATGTGCTGATTTTAGCTTCTGTTATTCTCACAGCAACAGTCTTACTGGAAAGAGGTAGTAAATAACGCAAAAAATTAGACTCTTCCAGGAATTTCAAAATCATTGTATATCCTGTATCTTTCTGAGAATCAAAACTCACTCTTATGCTAGGAACCATTATTGCAGTATGCAATGATCATAGGCTATGCATAATTTATCACTTTTGTTGATTCCTTCTAGTCCTTATTATCAGAAAAGGAAATTTGAACAACTGAAAGAGAACACATTGTTCAAAGTGTAGGCATAACACTGACTGACACAATAGTTCAGTCTTATGTTAAGTATTCTCTCCTCTCCTCTCAATCCTGCTGGGAATTTATTTCATTTGAGGCCACTACTGTGTATGTAAGTGGATATTTTCAATGTGCCACAATGATACTTAACTTCTTCCTAAGTAGTTATAGGTAACTCGGATGCCAGCAGTGTTTATGAAGAATTATACAAAGAATTTAAATGACAGAATTCAACGACAACCCAGGAAAGAAAAACAATCTTGAGGGTCTTTATTAATTTAAAGTTAAACAAATAAGTGAATACTTCATGTCCCCTGGCTATATCCTTAAAACACCCAAGTTTCTGACACTGTATTATTATTTCTGGCAACAGTGCTGATTACAGCTGATAGCGCCTACAGGGAGGCTTCAATAAGGATGCCAGGACAAATGTAGTCTACCACACCTAACTCCATTGCACATACAGGTCTCTGATCCTCTTTTATATTCAATGGCATAGCACTAAATCTTTCAAAAATCTCATTATTAGTTGCAGGAAGTCAAATAATCAAGCAGAACCAGGTCTTCACATGTCTAATTGCCTGGCATGTTTGCATATATTGTAACCACGATAAAAACCAGGATTTAAGAACAGAAGAATCAATACAAATCCTTATGTAGCCCACAAGAGCTCTCGCACGTTATTGCCCACCCACTGCTCAGTGTTGCAAATTCCGAGCAGAGAACAAACTTGAGCACGTTAGTCAGTGAGAGCATATCTGTGCACGCGCTGGATGGATCAAACACAAATAGTTCTTTTCCTCATCCACAAAATCCTTAAAAAAGACTGTGACCTTTAAATAAGACTCGGAGGCAGTAACGACTTTAATGGATTAATAACTGAAGTTCCACATGATCGACTGGTGTGCCACGATCCCCCTCTAAACCATTGTGATATTCACTGTCTATTCATTTCATGCAGCTGACTTAAATGAGTCTCCTGTAAAAAAGAAAAACGAAAACCCCTAACATTTCTTGGCCCTTAATAAATAGAATTTTTTATTGTTTGAACAGATGATTAACTACATTTATAAGCTAAAACCAAAACTTTTACCACTTTATATTTATGTACTTTGGAAAAGAAAGTACTCAGAAACACTGCCAACCTTATAAACCATAAATCCACAGCACTTTGATTCCAAAATAAAATATCCACTTTGTCTGTTATTAAATAGTAAAAATATTCCAACATAACCATATTGTGTTGTAACTCATATTCAGAATTTATTTGATGTAGAGTTATTGACTGTAGGGGTTTTCTGGTCCGTAGAATAAGACTGGAAATGGATACAGGGACAGAGTTAAAGTTGTGTTTGGAATATGCAATCTGATATTTAACAAATGTGCATTTATTTAAAAAACTGTGAGGATATCTGAATATTTACTGACATTCCTCTAATGATTCATTTCCTTGCTTCAATCTGCTTAGGACTTTTTTGTTTTCCCCAGCTGGAACTACACATACATGCATTTCAATTATATATGTACTAGTTCAGTTTCAGATTAGTTTGAAAAACATATACTACACTTTTCACCTCCAAAAGAAAAAAAAAAAAAAGCCTCTGCAGGTATTACCTCTGCCTTTTACCGCATCCTTCCAAAAGAATAAAACAGCAGTAATTATTCTTTGCACTCTTTTTTGCTGCAGCATTATTTGACTTTCCATTTCATACAGTTTGTTAAAAATGAACAGAACTGTAATGTTAGCCCAGAGTATATGGCTGACAGGAAAACTGAAAACATGATTTAAAGACGCTGCTAAACTTAGGGAACATCATTAATATAGTTATGTTTGTACCAGGAACAGAAAGAGGGCGAGGGCACACGCTGGTGTGCTGGCATGCCCCTGCCCTTGCTGTTCCATTGTAAGTCCGCTCCCTGGCACAGTCGTGGCTCCTGCCAACTAACTTGTTCCCAGACAATGGCTGGGCATGGTTCAGGGGGCAGCACAGGCCAGGGACTCCTCCCAGGGGACAGGCTGAATGAGGCCACCCTCTTTTGGGAAAGCGAGAACTCAGCCATATGGACATGAGGCATTCTGTGCCTTTTAGCCCCGGGACAAGAGAACCGTCCCTGGCCTGTTTGACTTGCCAGTATAGAGCCTAAATATTGCTGGGAACTGACAGTCGTGCCTTTCTCTCGCTGTCCAAATGCACTAAGAGTACAGAGAACAGCAAGCAAATAATCCCCCCAGAATTAGGCACAAATCCCATATAGCTACCACACAAATACAGTCATTGAAAAAAAAAATTAACTGGTATATGGACTTTTCTGCTAAAACAGAGAAGAGAGGGACAAACAACACCACGAGACTGCCCATTCCTGCCACCTCACAGAAAAACGCAGGAGCCAGCAGAAGGTTCGCACAAAGGAGCTGGTCCGCTGCTCCCTTGCACAGGGTGGGCCGGGGAGCACACCAGGCACACCACGAGGCATGGGTGGAAGAGAAAAGGGCCGAAATAGTCTGCTTGCAACCATCTTGCAAAAGACTATGTTGGCAAGACAATGGGAGCTGCTGTTAATTTAAAACTCCATGGGATGCTGCAACCTATATTAAGGCTATACCAGGTGTCTCAAAAACTCGCCTGATGTCATATACTGACAGTGTTTTATTTGCACTCAAGAGAAACTGAGTAGAGAATCTAACCTCAAAAACTTCAATACCTGAAATTTTAATCTTCAAATGTTTGTTTGTTGTTTTTTTTTAATTTAAAAAGATGATCTGTGGAGGGACTGAGGTTCTTCCAGGACTAAAAATAAATCCTGTAACATGGTTTGCTGGTTATTCTAACCTCATCATGAGGAATTCTCTGGCAGATTAATGAAGAAGCATTTTTTCCCACTCAAGGTATGTGATGGCATGCATTTCCATATTAAAGCAACCTCCATTTCTGTAACAGTAGAAATTAAGCTGAAGTCTCCTTTCTTCTTAAAATGCTTCCACACCACATTTTTAAATCTATGTGCCAAAGTATCCATCGATAAGTGACATCTCATACATAATACAATGCAGCAAGTTACCTCTATAAGAAGATAGCTATGCAGATCATGCTAAAAGATAAGAAAACTATTTCTCTGAATATTTTAGCTTCCCTTTCAAGTAATACAGAAATAATTAAGGTAGCATTTGAGTTCAAACAGGTAGCCGGATTCAAAATTACTCCAGCAGGCTCACAACTGAACCTCTGTACAAGCAGCCCCAAGTCCTCTCTGAACTAAGAAAATGCAATCAATTCTTCATTAGCAGATACTCCTCAAAATAGAAATAATTTAGAAATCTAGGTACTCAGGATTCAATGGAGAATCAAGAAAAGAGACGAATGGTATTGGAAGAACTAAATTGTCACTGCACTAATGGAGACCAGCTGATCTCCTAGTTAATGACAGATCTGAGTTAACTCCCTGCAGTTAAATGGTTGTACATCCATGCTACAGTCAACCCAAACTTGGATAAACTGTGCATAAATGTGTGGTACTGTACTGTATCTCTCTCTCCTGGACCATTGCTCAACCATGCCCCCAAGAAAATGGAGAGCTATCAACATTGAAAATGACCGTGTGGATACACTGAGGACAGACAAGTATTTTAAATATCCTGGAGTCTGTAAGGATTATGTCCCTAATGCTATAGTGTGTATCTTTTCACCTAAAATTCACAGATTTTAAACTGAAGGTAAACATCACTCTTTAAAAAAAAACAACAACCAAACAACAAAAGACCACAAACACCAAAACAGGATTAGTTCCTCTCTACTAAGAACGAAATAGATAGAATTCCCCTATATCAAAAGGTTTAAAACTGCCCCATCACCTACGTGTTCTGCAACATGTAAGTGACCAGGGTTCAGTTCCCTTCCTCTGTGAGGTGGTTAATCCACCTCCCAAGCTCACACTTCTCTGAGATTGAGTTTAAATTTTCTGTGGAGAAATACCTACTCTACACCCAGCCACTGTATCACAACAGAAAGATTACATGACTCCAGCCTAAACGCTAGCCCAGATGCTTACGGTGCAAGTGAAAGCTCTATTGCGCAACAACTTCTGCTCCAAAAGTTTGTTCTTTACATGTAAAACAGACTAAGAGTGTTTGGAACAGACATGAGCTTGGTGCCACTGTCTCTGTCATCCTTGCTCTTTTCCTCTCCAAGTCTTTTTTTTTAAATCTGTAAGAAACACTGTTAGTGTAATCATACTGAATAATCAATAAAAATTCCTGGACCAAAAAAACTGTCTGAAGAGTTTGTTACACAGAGCATTTTCAGTGCATTCAGTCATTGCAACTGAAGCAAGAGTTTTCATTCAGCACTTACCACTATCTGATCTAAGCTCTTGGCAAGAATGAGCATGCCAGTAGTGATAGCACAACCATCTGTCAACTACTTTTCCCTGTGTGTTGTTCAAAAAGCTACCTAATGCTTGAGTTAGCAGCCAATCCTGCCACCTGCATAGGACTGGTACAAAAATACTGGCAGAAATAGCCATTTAACAGATTGGGTTGTCTGCAAAAGTATATTAGGTGTTTGAGGTTTCTTAGAGGTGGTCTCTTAATTCACTATGTTACCAAATAAGACTATAATACGAAATGTATTCATGTTAATAAATGTTACTGTACTACCTACAGGCGCTATGAGGTATCACTCTGGTAACCTTGTAAAACACACCATAAGGGTTTTAATGGGAAAGGAAAAAATGTTTCTTACTATCCATATAGGAAAAGTGAAATGCTCCCAAGGCACAGGAGACTTGCCTTCTCCTCTGACAAGCAGCACTGCAAGCTCCTGAAAATCTAAGATCGAGCTGAAGTTGAGTGAAGCTGAATCAAATCTTTCCTCTGGTTTCAGAAAGCTGTGGATCAATCAGATAACACTGACAAATTCACATGGGAGTGGGATTTAAGCCTTCCATGCAGCAGCAGCATGCAACAGCATTTCCCTCACTGTGTATTTGTGGTGGATCCTCTGCTGCCTTTTCCACTGCAAGAGTCCATAAATACTTTGATGGGCTGTGCTGTAAAATTTTGCAGGCAGCCAGGAATACATAGCAGACCCACCACAAACATACAGAAAAAAACCCCAGGTTAAGTAGTGCTGGCCTCCTGCAAGACATAACACTCCAATCATGCAAATCATTTACAGACTGTTGCAGTACACCAGGCACCAAAGGAGGACAGAGCAGCTACGGATCACGTATGAATGCATTTCACACATCGGGCTAAGGGCAGAGCAAAAGTGGTTCAGCATAGTTTCATCGGTTTTCTTCTACTATAAGGTGAGAAATACACCACTTGGAAGCTCAGTTTCCTTCTATGACTAGTGTTTTAGCCCTAGTCAGCAACAAGCAGGAAGGCAAAAAAAAGTATATGTAGGAAAGACGGAGAGAAGTGGTGGGGGAACAAGCTAGAAGAAAACAGCAAAAAAGAAACGATAGAGTAAAACATTCGGCCACAGCTATCTCAAGCCCCAGAATGTAAAAAGACATACCATTGCTAAAGCTCAGAAGAGATTGCTATCAATGCCAGAAGCTCTATCTGATAGGCAAACTTATGTCATATACTGCAAGTAAAAAAGACAATCTTCAAAGAACAGAGTAGGACATTTCTACCCAATGAGAGCTGAGATTATACATGGAGTCATCAAATTATAAGTAGATGAGCGTCACATACTTGAACATTTCCCTTTGTTTTCAGAGCATTATTCCGTCCTTATTTAGTATCTGACAAAACCTACCTAATAAGGACACAGCACTTCAAGTGAACAACTAGCAAGAGAGAAAAAATACATATTTCATGGTACATTTAACACAGTATATTTTGGTATTATAGGTTGTTTTATTATAGCCTACTGAAAAACAGAATTAAAACTTCTCCTTTTGGGAAGGAAAGAAACAAAACCAAGAGATTCTGAAGGGCAAAGTATGCGTACACAGGCGTGGGGCTATTGTTCACATCCCAGTCTTGTGGTTTCCAAACTTTTAGGATGATAATATCAGTTCAGTGGGGTAAAGGCCATATTCCAATCTTGGTTAAAGAACTACAAACTAAAGCAACTAGAGTATTATAAGCCCAGTGGCTTTGCAGTTGCAGAGACTGAAGTCCAACTTTAAACTCTGGGGTTTTTTTTTCCACAGAAGACCTAGTATTTAACTGTTTTTAAACTGTTCTCTTAAAATCTTAAAAGAAGCTTTAAACTAACTCAAATATCAGTGTTTCAAGCAGTGAAACAAAGTGAGGAGTGGCTGTCTAGAAACTTATGTTAAGCATTTGATATCACAGGTTTCCCTAATTTGATACTCTTAATTGAATCTAGCTAGTTGAATGCAAGTGGCTCTTAAGTTGCATTGTCTCGTCTTTCTGTGAGGAGGGACCGACTGCAGAATAAATCATAAAAACCTCAAAGTTTAAGCTGCACACTGAAATTTGAAAACATCCTTGAATCACATAACATTTAAAATTGAATGTCTATCCTATGACTTTCATCTCATCACTCAGCTTCTACTTCTTTGACCACATTTGTGTGAAGTTCAGGCAGAGCTTATGTTGCTTCTCTGACTTCTTTTACTGTCTACAGCCTACTGGAAGGCAATGAAAATAAATTCCTTACAATTCAAGACTTTTATGTAAGGCCAAGCTAGTCTACTTTCCGCCTCAAAAATAAAAATACCAGACTGATTAAGAAGTGTCCAGAAATGAGTCAAAAAGTTACAAGGACATGAGGTGACATGTCTCCTTGGGGAGTAAGAGAAGAGTAGTTAGCAGGGGAAAAACAAGTTACAACACAAGTTATTAATAAAGATTAATTTCCTTTGTCTCTCACAGCAATATAATGTTTTACTACATTAGTTTAGTGGTACTTCTGATTGTTCTCAACATCCCTTTGCACAGAACAAGGACTTGCTTCCTGCTTCAAAGCAGTCTTCATAGATTCAATGGATGTAGTAAGCATGAAAGGAACTTGCATTGCTTGCAATCATAAATAATTCTATCAGCAGAGGACCTCTAAATGCACTCAAGGACAATCAAATATACTGAAATACACTAAAACCTGCTATGAATGGAGAATTGTATTTACCTCTATCTATAAGTGGGTTTTGCAGGTGTGTCGCCTACACAGTGTTTACCTACATGCTTAAGACTGAAGGGTTTATCTGAGCAGCACCCTAGGGCATGAACTGAATGCAACCCTATCCAGTATACATGAAGAAATATTAATAATTTCTAAAAATGTTGATCCAAACATTCCATTTCTCTATTTCTTTGCCATCTTTAGTTCATAGCCTAGAACCAGTGCAAACAGAGCACTTGCCCATGTTAAAGTTTTCAGCTAATCAATGGAAGAAGCATATAAATTCTGAAAAAATCAGTCCTAGAAGAAAGACAGTCCTTGAAGTGTGGTTTGTGTAGAGGCACTGGGTTCAGAAAGCGGCAGCAAATAGCCCGTGTCCAATCCAACAGACAGGGCAGAGAAGAATCATAAAAACACACTAAGAAACCACTGTGGCAAAGTGCTCTGTTTTCACCAAGTAGCTAAGAGGAATGGTAACCACTGGACACACCGTAACTTTCCATGGAAGCATGGATGGTAGCAACGCATAGAGAGGGCTGAGTAGTACAGTGCAATTTTTAAAGATACAATTGAAAGATCCTTAAGCCAGATAACTTGCTAGCAGTATGACTGGAGCACCACAAAATGTCAACAGTAATCACACATGTGCTTACTCACTTTCTCAGCTGTTTTTCGCAGCCCCCAGGTAGCTCAAGCTGTGATGGCTGGTCTGAGTCTCATAATCCCTTAGCGGTTTGAATCACATGGAGAAATCTTTGCTTCCACTAACTACTGATTAAACCATCACACAGCTGGAGGGCAAAAAGCCAGTTTCCAAAAAAAACCCCTTTGAGCACAAGCCCAGGAATAGGAAGGCAAAAGAGGGCCCATAACTTGCCTTGTAGCTAAAACACAGCGATCAGATAAAGCAGTCAGTACCATTCCTCAGAGTTCACCAGTAAATTTTTATCCTTAAACTCAAAATTTATAACCCTTAAAATTTTAAGGGAACAGATGTGCTTGAATTCTAGTTTTCTTTTAGGCTGTGAGAGTCCAGCTACACCACAAAGATAGAGCTCACAGATGTTCTCTTCCATAAAAATCAGGGTTTGCCAAGACAGGCTTCTCTTTCTTTCTGACAGCTAATATCAGCCCAAACCATGTAACACAATAGCCTGTCTATATACAAACAAAGGCACTCAAAATGAAAATATGTCCAAGTGATAAAATTCTTGTAACATAACAAAAAGCTGATTCTATGCTTTTAGAAAAACGGCTATTTTAAAACTTTAAAAATAAACAGAAAGAAACAGAATAAAAAGAAGTAAAAAGAATAAAGAAACAAATGAACAAGTCTTGCTTTAGCAGACAGGTTAACTGTACTCCATAATTAAGACATTTTACTGAAAATAAAAAAGATTAAATGTTTTGTTACTTATGAATACATTCCTTTTTATGAGATTAACATTCAATGTTAAGTTTATCCTTCAGGTATGTTGTACCTTGAGTTGCTTAACAGAAGAGTCTATGTTTCACAGCCTTTAGCACTTTCAATTAAATTGTTATCAAAGTTTCCTTTCAAAACATCCGAAAACCATCTTGCGCCTACTTGTAACTTTAAATATGCCTGTGACTGTCTGCAAAGATAAGTTCAGGTCTCTCCAATATCTTCTTGTAACAGGCACTTGATTAAGAAACTATTTATAACTGGTTCCAAGGGCATGACTAAACACAACGTATAAGAGTTTACCACATCACTTACTCCTCACTTTAAAATTTGGGTCATTCAAAGCTAATTGATATCAACGGGCTGAGAACAAGTGACCAGTGCTATTATCATGGTGATGGGCACTAGTCTTTTCCATAAGAAAGGGGACTGCCATTCTTACAAGACAGTAATGTAAAAAATATTAGTGTCTTGTAGACTGCCTGCATGTGGAGTGGTTTTGGTTTTCAGCTTTTCCTATAAAATCTGAATATTGAGCTAAATATTACTGTCACAAATATTTAGAAGTGATGCAAGAACCATGATACTGGTTATTAAGTAAATGCCTGTATAATTCTCTTGCAGGAACTCTAAAGTATTTTAAAATGTCAGTTGCTAGTTCTACTTAAAATAAACTCAAGAATAATTCAGTGGGCTTAACAAAATTGGTGGATTATTTTCTGAATGTAACCATCAAAAATGAAAGCAAGCAGAACACTAAGTAGTCTTCAATCTGATAGTAATTTTAACAACAGTTAATCATTATAGATCCCGCACATAAGACAACAGAAGAATTTTATTTTTAGAAGTCATTATTTTTCATTAAAAACTGCATTTTAATAACATTTATGTTTAAGCAAACATAGTAGCTTAATTTTGTTGGGTTCTGGTCTTGATATCCACAACTACTGAGCAAACAAATCCCATGAAATGGTACAGTTACTCAAGTGAAACCACTGGATGGCATGAATATGAATCCAAATACCCATTGTGTGAGCCCATCTATTACAGCCTGAAGAGTTATGTCATAGCTTTGTCTGGTTAAAAGGCAGAGGAACGTAGCCGTTTAAGCTTCATCCAGAATTAAAAACTAGTTTAGCTGCTCAAATAAGTTGGGTGTTAGTTAAAAAATAATCTCTTCCTGCTTCAACTAGAAAGCACAACTTTTACTTAATGACTTTTACTCACATTTTTTTCCTTCCAACTTCAAAATTTGCTTCCAAGCTCACAGCTGCGTTTAGAACCGCATGTATCTTTTTACAGCAATGATTTTACATTGTGCATCTCCTCAGCCTGCATTGATTAGATGAATGTGTGGTTTGGCTTCTCACGGACATGTTTTAAAAGCATCCTCTGGACAAAAGAAGTAATCTCAAACTCCATTTCCACTAATTTCTCTCCCAACTCAATATCTCTTTTGTCTTCAAAGTCTTTTCCCTTGTGCCTGCTCTTGGCCTCAGCTTTTACCCTGCATGCTCCACTTCCATAAATCTGCTGTCTATTCAGTAAGCAGAATGACATCTGTAGCACTACATACGTGCCACAGCCTCATCTCTTGACACTCCTAGATGTCTTCAGTCACAATGTCTCTCTTCACATTAACTACTGAGACTAACTTTCTATTATTTTCTTGAAGCTTACCCATTAGGAACTTCTGTATTAATTTTTGCTGCTGAATACCCTTTTATATGCAGAAAGCGAGACTCCATTCTTCCACTAAAATAAATCTAAGAGAGTTACAGATTCCCTTCAAGGTCCATTGAGAAAACACAAGCTGTCTTGTACTTGAGACTGCCTAAGGACTTGCTCCAGTCCAATGATGGGACATAAAAATTCTCATTCTCTCAGTTACTGCTTTCTGATTGTTTCCTACTGGTTTCCACATATCCTCTCCTTTAACCAGGTCTGACACCAGCAGAAAGGATTTCCTGAATTGTTCAGCCTAACCCCTCTCTGAAAAAAATATTCCTGTCTTCATGTCAAAGTTATTTTATTCTCCTTATGACATTGATGTTGCAGCACTACTTTTTACATTAATGGTACCTCATAATAGAAACATGTATTAGACAAAACCTTCCTGTCTTCCACACCCCTGAAATTTCTGAAGTATTTTTCAAACTTCTGCTCTCGTCACAAATATCCTTGACAATACAAGCAACTAGTTCTGTTTTTCCCCAAGAATCCAAAGCCTGCACTTTAAAGACATAAGCCTTGCATTTATATAGAGACTCACTAGGTCCAAACTCAGTAGTGAAATCTTTCACAGTGGTAATGCATATACAACATACCAAGAGTAATATTCTGACTGATACTAGAATATCTGACCTATTTTTCCATTTTCTCAAATGTTTTCAATACAATCTATAGGATTCTATTAGTAAGACGGAAATTTGAATTATAGATTTTAATTTTTTTGTGTTTGTTTATAACTCATCTCAAAGCCTTATGAACTAAAATTAATTTCTTCAAACATACTCAAAAGAAAAAAATGTGGTTGTATAAGTTGGTAATAATTATCAGTTAGAACCATTATTAATAATTTTGCTATGACATTTAAAACGGTTAATTAGGAAGATTTTTCTATCTAAAATTCAACTAAGTAGCAGAAAGAACATGTTTTAAAATGAAGAGCAATTTATACAATTACATGTAATTAGGCCAAAATCATCATTTCCAAAATATTTCTAGATTCATGCCATGTCATTAAGATGCATTTAGGTAAGTAATGAATTTAAAGATCTTCATATAGAAATCCTTGATTCTGTAGCCTTCATCACATTGAGTGTATATACATATGTGGCAACTAAATTCATATTCTGCACTCAGTAAACACCCAGAAGCTCTAAAGCTAAATCATCTACAGAGGCACTCTTTTAATGGGCTTAACTGATAACGTTCTGAGAAAGCTGCCATGGACCCTACAGTTTTCTAAATCCTAGAGTTGGCCACCATGATGTTACTTTCTGCTGTGACTTTTGAATGTGTTTAAAGGAATCAATACTGTATTTACATAAACTGTAATAAGTTATGACAGGCATTGTATTTCAAGACAATTACAATTAATTTTATAAGGCATGAGACTAAATACCTATTGAGTTTTACCACCCAAGAAGTACTGTTTTGGACTGAAATGCCTGGATTATATTACTGATATAAAATAGAAAATAAACTTCAAAATAAGGAAAACAGACTACATATTGATTTGTAAATGATCTCATTGCATACCAGCTCTAAAACATTAATTTTACCAAGAACTGTGCAAGCTATTTATAATGGCAATTGCTGTTAGTTTATTTTCAACTTCTTAACCTGTTAGCCAAAAAACCCCACAGTTTGGATAAAAAGAACTAGAAGAGATTCTCATAAACAGTGTTACAAAGCAGAAGTAGTGCATGATTGTGGGACTCTGCCAACACCCCCTGTTTATAGATCAAGTACTAAGATGACCTGATTTGTTAACTTACAATCTGAAAATAATATTTTTATATTTTCAGATTTACAGGACAGTGCTAATTCATGAGCAAGAGGTCAAAATTCAAGAAGTATATTCACAGGCATCCATTACAAAAACAGTCCACGAATCCTTGTATCTATGTAAGGTAATTTAAACTGCTATGTAAATTGCACTTAAGGTTTGTTACTTGTGAAATCTTCTGAAGTTTATTTTTCGGTCAGATCCTTCTCTTGTGAGAACACTGAAAACATAAAAAGCATCACAAGTCACCACAATAGATTATTTAGTTATTGCCCAGGGCATCAGTCCAACGTCATGTAGAGATACACAACCAGGATTCAACATCAACAGAAGATCAAGACTTTTGGATAAAATAAATTACCAGCAAAGACTGTTGGTAAAAACTAAAGCCTCACAGTAGGCAGATGTATCCTCTCTGAAGTCACACATACAAAGGCTTCAGTCACATGCTTCAGGTGCAGAAACTGAGGACGGCTCTTAGCGAGTGCATTTCAAAACTCTGGCGGCATCTCATAAACTCCAGCTTTCTTGGAAAAGTAGAAATGTTTCTGATCTGTACTGCTCATTTGACACAAACTTGTCCTTACCGCTCTTAAGTCAGGATTCTAAAGCTATTATTGGGTTTAAGACAAAAATCATTATCGCTAACTATTTTTGAGGTACTTAACTGTACCTCAAAAATATTTTAGCATAGAATCATAGAATAGTTTGGCTTGG
Source organism: Cuculus canorus (assembly GCF_017976375.1). Classification (NCBI taxonomy): domain Eukaryota; kingdom Metazoa; phylum Chordata; class Aves; order Cuculiformes; family Cuculidae; genus Cuculus; species Cuculus canorus. The sequence goes on along the minus strand of NC_071402.1, from coordinate 129,987,864 downwards.
AAGGGACCTTAAAGATCATCCAGTTCCAACCCCCCTGCTGTGGGCAGGGACACGTCATACCAGACCAGGCTGCTCAAGGCCCCATCCAACCTGGCCTTGAACACCTCCGGGGATGGGGCATCCACAGCTTCCCTGGGCAAACTGTGCCAGTGCCTCACCACTCTCGTGGTGAAGAAATTCTTCCTTATATCAAGACTAAATTTTCCCCTCTCCAGTTTATACTCATTGCACCTGGTCCTATCACCACAAGCCTTTGTAAACTGTCCCTCCGCAGCTTTCCTGTAGGCCTCCTTCAGGTACTGGAAGGTCGCTTTAAGATCTCCTCAGAGTCTTCTCTTCTCCAGGCTGAGCAACCCCAACTCTCTCAGCCTGACAAATTTCAAGTTAGTCTTGATAAAATATGTAAAATGCCTGCATTTGTTTCCACTATAAACATTTTCTAATGCATCTTCAAATGCTAAATCATCAAAAGGAAACAACGTTGTGCTCACCGCTTCGACTAGTTCTCTACTCTGTTCCCTTTCTTTTGTAAATTGTGCTTTGCAACTCTGTTTTGAGAAATCACACGAAAAGTAAAGAATTAAAAACAGAAGGTAGAACACTACTGTGCAGCTTAAACGGGTGAACTCTATAATCAGATTACTTAAATAAAAGGAAGAATGAGGTTCCAAAGGCAACATAAAAAAAAAGTGAGAAATCTGGCTTCTATATGAGCCAGAGGTACCCTTTCATATTTTATTCAGCATGAAAGGAGTTGAAAGTAACAGTGCACTACAGCCTCCTGGGGTACATGTATAAACAGTGGTTAAATGACAGCAGAATCTACTGATAAGGGTAATCTATCCATCTACGTGTACGTTCTTATACACAAACCAGGTTAATGGATGAATTAATTTCTAGTAAAATAAGGATGGCTTTTGACTACAAGACTACCATTATTTCATAAGGATTCCTTTGTTAATATTTATCCCATGTCAAGATCACAATTTTTTGTGACAGTCTGTAGGGGAGAAGGTAAACCACTGTCAATAAAGGATTGACACTGAGTTGATACAACATCACAGATAACCACTAACAAATCCCATGTAATAATTTCATCCAATATATGGGAAAATGGTTTAAAATAAGATTTTTTAGAAGTATCATTCCCTATAACATAAGGAACTCTCAGTGTCTATTGTGATGAAAGAGATATGTGGCTACAAAAGTTTTATTTAAAATTAGACAACCAGATTGACACAATCCACCAGAAATTCAGAATCACAAATGAGGCAATAAGAAAACAGCTCTTAATATAGTTACTAAAATTCACTCCTACATAGATGTGAGGACCAAAAGACTTAGCAGATTTAGACAGTTTCGCAGAAGGGCTTTTATGGCTTTCGGTAGGTCTTGGACAAGAAAAGGGTGCTAAAGTCCAGAAGTATAACTTTCTAAATCCAAGGACACCCACAAGTCAAGTATTTTTCACTATGGTGGGACAACCACAGACACATCTCTCTCTTACCATACTGAAGAGTTTCTTGTGTATTTTTACTCCCTAATCTTGGTGGCATAATTTATTTAAAAATAAACTATGCAACCTTCAAAACTATCCAACCCTTTAAAAATAACTATCCAACTTTTTACTCTGTTCCTACGATTTGTTTAGAACACAGTGGGACTTGGTTTCGCTGCCATTCAGAGAGATTTGGACTCAGTGGAGAATTGGCCCAAGAGGAATCTTATGAAATTTAAAACAGGGAGAAATGCAAAGTCCAGCACCCAGCAAGGAACAACACCATCCAGCAGCAGTCCCATCCACCCCCTTGGCTGGAGACTGGCTAGCTGGAAAGCAGCTTTGCAGAGAAAGACTTCAAAGTCCTTGTGGATAAGAACAGGAGCCAGCAACATACCCTCGCAGCAAAGAAAGATGACCAGCCTCCTCAACTGAATTAGGCAGAGCATCGCCAGCAGATCGAGGGAAGGTGATCCTCCCCTGCTACTTGGCACTGTTGAGACTACACCTGGAGTACTGTGTTCAGCTTAACACAGACACAGACTTATTGTAAGGAGTACAGACAGAAACTAAGATGATTAAGGAAATAGAGCATCTTTCATATGAGGAGAGGCTGAGAGAGTTAGGACTCATCAGCCTGAAGAAAAAACGGTCAAGGGGGTCTTAGCATCAAAGTAACAGATGGATGAGAATGAAGAAGTAGTCAGAGTCTTCACAGCAGCGACCACTGAAAGAACAAATTTTTTAAAACACCAGAAACTCAACCTGAACACAGGATTTTTTTTTTTAATTTTTTTTTTTTTTTTAATCATGAAGGTGATCAAACGCTGTTACCATCAGACCAGGGAGTCTGTGAAGTCTTCATCCTTGGAGATACTCAGAACTTGGCTGGACAGGGTCCTGTACAAGCTCACTGCAGCTGATTTCACTTATGCACAGCAGCTGGACTAAGATCTCAAGAGGTCCCCTCCATCCTGAATAATTTTGTGATTCTGCAGCTTGGAACTAAAAGAGAATCACTCCTGACTGTGCCATAAAAGGCATCAACCTGCAGGTATGACTGTCAGCATTTACCAGAATCTGAAGCAGAACTTGGGGGCAAAAAGCCAGTATACAAGCACAATGTACCTTATTAACACACTTTCTAAGCAGCATCACTCTCAGTTGTACAATACAGCACAGTGCACTAGTGAAATCACTGTACATATAGCCTTACTGTTCTCTGTTTAACAGAGTTCTTGTAGTTACCTACTCCTCTTTTAATCTTTAGAGTACAGTTTGCACACAGTTATTAACTCTGACCATTTCATAATAAACACAGTCCTGCTTGTCTAAGTTGAAGTAAGTGTGTGTTTCAAAAATATGGTATTTGCAGTGCAAATAAGAGTATTGGTGGAGAAACTGCATGTTGCTGAACAATTAGCCTTCAGTAATTTCATCCTGTATTGCCACACACAGATGTTAAAGTTTCAGCTATCCTGAAATAGTTGTTGGTTAGTGTGCTTAACCTGCACACAGCAATATTTTGTATGGGATATGCACACTGCAGCACTAATTTAATAGTCCAAAAATAAATCTTGTTCTGGCTAGGTTTAAATACTATTCTAACATAGTTTTCAGTTGGTACTACTGTAACACAGTTTTTCAATTGCAGTTTCATCTGCAAGAGTAGAATCAAGCCCAAAGCATCAACAGTGCTACAATTCATTGTGTTTTAAAATTCTGGGCAGTGCTCTCTAAACAACAGCATACCTAGTGTTTAGTTTTGATGGTAAAATCAATGTAGATATTGACACACTTCTGTTACAGCCTTGCCTGTGGAGTGCAGTCCCCACTATGACAAGGCTGCAGCATAGCTTTAAACATGATAGACAGAAGCAAAGTTTAAAAGGTGTTAATGGAGAAGTTTGACACCTGACTGCACACATTATTCACAGACAAGGCTTTTAAATGTTCATCTAATCAGAAAGTCATGAATCACGTGCCTATCTCATACCATGAGATAGGTATTTAAACATTAAAGAAAAGCAAATTATGAATTCTGAGCATCAGAATCAACAGTCTGTATAAAACTGTACACAGTTGCTCTATTAATACCACTTGGGTTTTAACTTTCAGTGCATACTTTGATAAAAAGCTTTTCTGCTAAGTGCATAACCATCATGTCCAATCTTAAAACATTATCTATTTAATAACCAAAATACTACTTGGCAATAATAATGCTTACTGTTTCCACATTCTTTTCATGTTCAGTCTATTGAAATAAATTGCCATGAAAAAAAGCCAGATGATAAAGTTTGTTCTTACCAAGAGAAGATGCTCATCTACATAAAATTTTTTAATTGTGAAATGAAATTCATGAATCATTTCCCATTGCAGTTGCCTTTAGGGCACATTTTACCTTTACTATCTGCAGTGCTGCCTTCCTTGTAACTGCGCTAGCAAGCACAACCCCAGATACTCATTAGGCAAGTTGGGTCTGTGTAGACCCTATGTCTCACTGTAGAAGCACGTCAACAGCACAGAAGCAGAACCACCAGCTCCAATTGTGATCATAATGCTCTTGGGAACGCTGCAGAATGGTTCAAAATACCACATGTACTAAGTGGAGAGTGTTCACTGCACTTTGGAATATGTCAGGAAGTATCCTAATGATCAATATTTGAGCAATACTACCTGTCTGGGCCAGCCTGCTCAGGGTATTTTCTTCTGATAAAGGACATGAACAAAATAACATCTGGAGGTCTTTTACAGCCGCCACCCTCTTTTTCAAAAAATGATTGTCTGACTGGATGATTCACTCTTGTAATTTTTCTAGTAACTGGCAACTTTCTGTTGCCAATTACTTAAATATCAAAATAATATATTTGCCTGAAGCAATACAAAGCAATAAAAATAAGAGTTGGCAGTTATTACTTACATTACAAAAAATCTTGATCCAAAGCGTTCATCCAATTAGCAAAAAAAAATAAATTAGCTAAAAGGTACACTATGCAAAGTGTTTCATTCCGTTTTCATTTAGATTATACTTGTGCTCAAGTCCAAAACCAAGTAGTGAGAGTGTCAGAGATCCATTTCACAGATCCTGCCATCTGGCACAGGATCTCTTGGAAGAGTCACAGAAGAATTGTTCAAGCACCAGATGCTGTCAGGGGAGACAGACTACTTCTGTGAGGGGCATGGAGGGTAATAGAACAGCCAGATGGCAGGGCTTGCTGAGCTGGAAGACATCTTTTCCCAAGCACAGCCTCTAGACTAACAGCATTCAGGCTTTTTAGGTTTCACTTAACCAAAGCACCCATCCCAGACCGCCTATGCTCTGTACAAGTAGCCAGAGACACAAGAACTCAGCAGGAACTTCTGGGCTGGGGTGGTAAGAAAGTAAGGGAAATTAAGTTAATTTAGAGTAAATAATAAAGGTAACAGATAATTCCATTGCTGAGTCCATTAAGAGAAAGGGAAGGTTTGCTTACAAAAGGGATGCTGCTGCTGCAGGTGAAAGTAAGGAAAATATCATTTGTTACACGTACTGAAAAGAGGAAAGAAGAGGGGAAGGTTGCCTGGCAATGAAGAAAGGCAGGCAGCTGTTGCAGGGAGAAGAGAGAGTTGCCTGCTGCTTTCCAGCACAGGAGGCACGGACAACCAAAGCCCAGGCACACGAAGGCTTGTATCAATACTTTAGGAACCCAAGAAAATAATAGCTTCTTGGCTTTCCTAAATTCAGACTTCTTAAATAACTAGGGCAGCACAGTAACAGCAGATCAATAGAATGATGCAGCTGCTGCTAAGGAGCTTGCAATACACAATGCACATTTTGGGGATTTTACTTCAGACTAGTTCAAATCTGAGCCCTACATCAAATGTTTCCATTTCAGCAGTTCAAAGAAAAGATATTGTATAAATTTTTTGTTTCCAAAGAGCAGATATTTCAACTGGATACACTGGGAAGTACTTCATCATCCTTTCATCTGTCACATGTGATAATGTTAGGTGGCAGGGGCAGAGACAAGCATCTCCTTTAGAACAGTGCCACAGTATAAAACAAATTTTGCAGTAAAGATGTCCAGGAAACATCATGTATGACTCTTAAGGATTAAGCATCTTAATCTTGCAAGTTTTAGCAAAGCTGTATGGTTTGGGTTCTTTTTAATGGACTTGGGTTTTATAATTTTACTTTGAAATTTTGAAGAAGTGAATAGCCCTGCTGTTGCTTTATTTTACTGTTACAATCTTGCACTGAAATGCTGTTACCATTAATAATAAAGTTTCTATTTCCTTCCAAACTAAGAATTTTAGTTTTCTAATCTCAATTTTTACAGTATTATCAACAATTCTGCAAACACAGTGAACTTTCTGTTCTGACTAGGATACAGACATACCAGCACCATTGCAGAACTTGGCTAATTGACACTGAAATCATTTTCCCCTCAGCATCTCATGTAATAATTGGGTCTCCACTGAACATCATCATTAGCCATTGAGAAATGCTTTTTAACATGCATATGCAGTGAAATATGATGAGTAGTCTGGCACAATCATTTTCATAATTGAGTAGCTGTTAGGAATTCAATTTTCTTATATAGAAGCATAAAATTCTAGGAAGTTGCCGTAGTTCTCTACTTCAAACTCTTACTCTTGAGCCATCTGCAAATGAGATTGCTGAAACACTGAAGTACCATTACTATGGCAACACGGACTGTAATACTAACTAAAACCTGGTTCTCATAAGAAGCAATGTCAACCAGACATGCAGACAAACGCTCTGTTCTCCTAGAAGGGCTCCTAGGTTCCAGGCTTCTACCCAGCCAGCTTTAAATTCAGCTTTCTTGAATTCAATTAACCAAAACCCACATTCTGTATATACCCTCAGACATATTAGACTAAGGTACCAAAATAAGTTCTGAAGTACTGCAGAATTAATTTACATGCCACAAAGAATATATTTTAAAATAACAGTGTTTTCTTTAAAGACCACAACTGTGGAATATCAAAACGATGAAATAAAAAAGCTCAGCATGAAGTGGTGAGCTCGATTCCAAGCTTAAGATGAAGAATTCCTCACCACTTTTTCTTTCTTTCAAATATGATCCTGTGTGTTCACTCCTCCCAAATCTTCTTACAAGATGACAGACTAAGATCTGTATCTCCAGATCTGGCCAGACTCGGCATTCCCTAGAATGTGTTCCCTCACACACAGCACAGCACCAGTGGTGTTGTCATCAATCACAGATGCAGAGAAAAGAATACAGATATGCTTATTTCTAAACCTGATAGCTTCTTGATACTTGAAAAGACATAAATTACTCTACAAGTATCTTATAAATAGTGTTCACTTACAATGAAAGCATTAATAATTCCAATAGTATACAAAAAGAGCTATGCAGAAGACTATTTACCTATCCCAGGGTATGGGAAGGAAAAACTAATAGAATGAACAGTTCAAAACTCTGAGAGGCACAATAAATTTAAAAGCTATATAACACTGTTGGAGATCACTAAGACAATATGATCTTGCGAACTACAGCTGTGAATCCATGTGGATTCCTGTCCTCCATAGACACTTGCCCCAGGCTACTATATTTCTGAAAGGGAGTGTCTGTGTAGAGATTTACACATTAACTTCACTTGATTTTCAAAAACTGCTATTCATCATTGCATTATGTTTTCAATCAGGACAGTCAAAGAAGCTAAAATGCTTCAACTGAAGCCACTAAGTATTTGCTAACTTGATACTGATGTCGATTCCAGGGTGAAAAGTAGCCCAGAAATTAACGATCTTGGTCGACCAATTTCACAAGAATTTTGAAGAGAACACTATTTTTTTTCTCACTTTTAAAATTCTTTCTGATACTTGAAGTTTTACTAGACCTCTCTCTTTCTCTCTACTTATACCAAAAATATTGTATCGTAGTTTCTTCCCACTGAAAGACGCTGATAATATCTAGGGAGTGGGAAAGACAGAATAACTAGAACATAATTTGGATCGCTGGTAATTTTACTTGTATCTGACAGTTCAAGCAAAAAAAAAGAGTTTTGCTCCCACTTTATCCTTCAGTATGCCAGGATGAATGGATACCGTTAACAATAATAAAGTATTTTATCCAGCTAGGAAACAGCTATAGTTTAGAAAGCAAGACGTTCAATCCATGTAAAAAAACAACACAAATACACTGTGTTTCTTTGATATAGTGTGCAGTAGTAACTCTTGTTAGGCCTTAAGTGTTCTGCACGCATGAGCATGCGTAGGAATGTCTTGTTTCAAAATAAACATTAGAAACTTGAGTAATAAATATATAATTATCATCTGGATAAAATCAGATGCCTAAATCTTACTGCCTCTGAATATAATTGCAGTAATAAAAGTCTGCTGACTGATGAAGAAATGTACTATTTATGCTGCAGGGATTGCAAATCAACACTTTTTTATACCCAGTGAAAAAAATACAGTCTGCAACATAAAACTTCTTTGGTATATAAAATAATTCACCTTTGGACTGTAGTGATTAATCCTTTTGGCTTTCTTCTCCTGTATTATCTCTTTCCTATGATTTATATTATTATCATGATAATAAATTCATCAATTCAAGATAATACTTGGTCTGCACTGGATAAAACATGTTTACATAAAATCCACATTCATTGTCCTAAATCACATCTTTAAGATATCTTTCCTATATAGTAAAACTTTGTCTCAGTAAATTAGAGCAAATATTTCCAAACATGTCTACATAACACAACCCTCAGAAACCTCCTATCTTATTTTAAAATCATATCTTTAATCTTATTTTGCTCACTACATCCCTGGAGTGAACATTAAAAAGAAGGCCTATTTTAGAGTTGCCAAGTGGGGATATATCGTCTGAACTGCAAATTTAAATTTAAATGCTTTAGATCTTCTAGGAAGATTAAAAATGCAAGTACTGTTCTCATCTATATTTATGAAGTACTCGTTGATAGAGTTTCCAAATTCTGTCAGTAGGGGTAGAAGAGCCTTCTCTCGTTCAGAGATGGTGTGGATACTGCAATGCCTTTCCGGTTCTCAGCGAAGGAGTTGTGGGCAGTGGCCTATATTCAACTGGGACAGCTCATTTTTACATTAGCAATCTAATTTTACATTACATCACTTTTTAAGAAAATAGCAAGGAAATACACAGTTTACTATACTATTTTCTATTGTAAAATATGAAGCTTTACTTAAACGTCAGAAATCCAGCAATTAAGGTTTCTCTGTACAGTCTGTTTCTGAATACTTTTGCATAAAGTGTTTAAATACCATCTGAAGATTCACTTTTTCATCCCACAACAGTACTGTGTGGGAACAGCACTGACAAGTGCTGCAGACTACTAGGACTGATAAAATGACCATGGACTCCATGATGTACTCCACTTGTGCCACAAAATGCTAAGTTTGTTGCTGCTGCCCTGCTCCCAGATTTATTTTTTTTTTCTCCAATCTTCTGCAATGTTCATTCTTCTTGTCCTTTTTCTCCCCCTTCAATTGAAACATATGTCTACCCCTTATCCTCTCTTCTTGACACCACGTGCACAGGCTGAGAGGGATCGTGAGCACATGAAAATCATTCTACCCCATCTCAACTATTACACATTGTACAACAGCTCCAAATGGGTGTAATGAGCTGCAACATATTCCTTGGGAAAAATACGGAGAAAACACCCAAACAAAGTCATTGTAGTGTCTATTCAAGGGTTTCATGGAAGTGGCAGCCATAGGGAAAGCTGGAACCCAGGAACAATAAACCATGATGAGTAACATCTTCAAATTGCAGGGCTGTAACTTTCATTACTATCAACAGAGTGTGTACAAGAAGAGAATGTTTATATAGCAGCATCACTTGGCTAAATCTGGACCAATGCTTACAGGAATAGAGGAAAAGATATTCCTGAAAGAAGAATTTGATATAAAACCTAATTTATTTACTGTGTCTTCCAATCCCAGCTTAGCTCATGGCTCAGACTGGAATGAATCTCCATCAGCACGGACTCTCTACCAAGGACCCCTATGAGAGGACAGAAGCTAGGGCACTTCAGAGTGGCTGCGCAGGAGGTGGTGATCATCTGAACATACATAAGAACGTATGCCTAATGAACATAAAACCCAGATTTTTCTCACTTTTTGCAAAACACAACGGTAGGACAGTCTGTAAGTATTTGCTAAGTAAGCAAACAAACCACATAGCTCAAATCACACTGCATACAGAAAATCTGCTTTCATCTGCTATGAGAACTACATAAATAAGAACATTCCTTTCTTAACTGGACTACCATCTTTATGCATAGCCAAGAGAATTTTTCTGAATTTACCCAAAAGCTGGCTTTGTTTAAGTGAGCTTTTGGTCAGTTTTACATTCATCTTGTACTTACCTTAGTTACCAAATAAAGCCAAATCCTGGAGATAAAATAAATTTAGACTAAACACAATATGTAAGGATATCAACTTGCTTACAGTGCTCACGAAAGCTTGTAGAAATAAAAATCATGCTGCCACCAATGCTAAAATCATAGTAACAAAAAGAGCCCGCTGGACTAATATCATAGCAGTGGACTAGCCAGGACTAATTAACACCAAAGTACTCAATAATAAAGCTTGTGCCATAAATTATCACTCTCAGAGCTACTCTTCCCACTATTCCCGTCCCAAGTGAATCCGATCTTTCCCATCCCTAGTTATCCTGGCAAGTACTACCTTAAATACAGCTATATTGCTTCTAGAAAACACTTCTTCCAGTTTCCGTGGGTAACACACACACACACACACACAGTGTGAGATACAGTCATACACGCATTCTGGATAATTCCTTGCACATTTTCTAGAATCTATATCAAATATAAAATATTGATAGAGAATCTCTGGAATAAAGCTTTGATGGTTTCACCAGTGCTACTACTTTCTTAGGAGAAAAACTATTCTAAAAAAATTTCCTTTTCCATTTTTTCTGTGAAGAAAAAGCTATCGTAGGTCCACTCTGTTGCAGCACTTCAGTCTGCGATGAACTTTGATCTGAGGGGAGAGTGAACATCATTTTCAAAAGGCAACATTAAGAAAGAGCTTGAATTACAAAATAAGATATAACTGAATGCTAGTGAGATTTGCGCACACAAATGGAGGGGAAAACACGTTGCTTTTCAGTAATAACCCTAAACATTTCTGTATGTCTGTGTGTTTGAAAAGGTATTGCTCATGTACCACCTAACCAAGAATATGTAGGCAGTAATCAGGTGCTGAGCCAGTGAGCCTCCTAGTAGTCTCTCTTAATGCTGTAATATTAATTAGTACTAAATATGTTCTTGCTGAATAGAAGGGGAGAATAGCCTAATTCATACCACAAAGTATTAGAAGAGGAAAAATATCCAGCTAATTACATAACATTTTTTGCCAAACAGTGAAGAGCTGAGATGGGTAGGTACACAAAACAAACACACACTTCAGATGAGCTATATCAAGTCACTTACGCAAGACGGATAAAGGTACTAAAACCAACAGAGAAGGAAGGCAAAGGCAATAATGCTCACTTTAAGGAATAATTTTGCATGTAGAGTGCAAGAAGCTGGATGATCATTGTTTTCTGTTTCTAATTTCTGACTTTCTAAGTATGAAGAAGAAACATTATTGGCTACTGATTTTGTTCAGTGTTGAACATTCAAATCCATCTCTTTTAGAAAGAAACCAGTTCCAGTCTCTTATAGGCACAGTTACAAGGAGCTGTTGGTACATGAAATCATACCTGCTCTTTCACTAGATATACAAGCCCTGTTAACCACAAAAGCACCACTACAGCTGACAGAACTACCATACTTCTAAGCCTTTGCCATTGCTGTGTCTGACGCACAACCTCACTACAAAAATCTCTATTAGAATAATTAGAAACTTTCAGCAGCTACTTCTTTATACCACTGAATTTTATCCCTAGTCTCATTCTTGGGACAAACTATTTCAGCAAAGGGATTATATTGTTTAGAAAAATGAATTTATCAAAGTTACAGAAAGCCATGTTTTTCCAATTCATGCCTGCAAAAGTCCAGTGGCAAGGTATCCTGCAGCAAAACTTTTATCAGTTGGAAAGAGATGGAATTAAGGAAAATGAGGACATCATCTGAGTTCACTTGTTTAATAAGCTCTAAGAAAGATATAATGAACGTTGGTTGGGTGATTCTAGATAGTGAAGTGCACTTTTTTCAACCATGCAGAAAAAAAATGCAATGAACTTCAAGTCACCTAAGCTTTCAGTAGAATGTTAAAAAGCTAAGAGGCAGCACCTACAGATGACAACTAATCTTTTCTACATTTTAGATCTTTTGCAAAATTCACACAGAATTTGCAAAACTACTGTGACATTTGCCTTCTCTTCCTGTGACACATCACTAAGAGCGACTAATAAGTTAATCAGCAAAGTCTTACATTAATTTGATTTAATAAATGCATAGTTAGCTGTTATTTAGTAATAGAGGTAATTACTTAGAATTGGCTTTGGAGTAAACTTCAGTTAAGTGGAATTTTGACATACAAACAAATGTCTAATGGAACTTCAGAAGCTCCCAATGAGTGCAGTAAGTCACCCTAAAACGTTTTGAAGCTTTATAAACAAAGCACACTCATCTCCTCTTGAAAAGATTTAGAAACAGGAAATGCTGAAGACATTTCATATTATTCTGTAAAAAAAAAAAAAAAAAAACAACAAAACGCTCCATGCTATTTCTTCTAGATAAATTCTAGTTAAAATTATATTCAGAAGAAGAGTGTAGCAGGCATAGGTGAAGTACCTCCACTTTCAATATAATTTGCAAACAAGGATTTAGCATGGCTTTATGACAAGAGGTTTGAAATTCACCTTTGAGCTACATTGCATCGTGAGTCACCTCAGGGCAAACTATCTGTAAAACACCCGAATCAGATACAGAAGGCACTGACAAAATTCTCTATTAAATCAGGCACATAACTGGTACCAGGGAATGACTGCTGTTCAGAAGCAGGTCTTCACCTCTAACTTCAATCAGTAACAATTTAGCAGTTAAATCCTGTTTATGGCTCATATGGGTCTTCCACGATGACCTATGTAAAATCACGCTCTGTTTAGTTTTACTTCACCTTCTCTTGCGGGATCAAAAATCTGTATACAAATTTACTAATTTATACATACAGCGTTAATAGTCTGCCTTACTTACCTTTGTGTTCCTGAAAATGTGCATGTGAGAAAGCACAGGCTGGTGCACTAAGCTTCTCTTAAAGATGCATTTTCAGCACAGCAAAACAAAATGAACAAACAGTTTGGGAGAAAACATGTCACAAAATCCTTTCCTATCCTAAAATATCTTCCCTCTTAGACAACCATTCCCTAATGGGATTCTAATAATGTTTTTTTTTTTCTTTCCTGATGGATACTGTAACGCTTAAATAATGTTTTCAGCATAAAACATTTTACCTAGAACAAATATTTTATACTCCACTTGCATAATATGAAAATCTCCTGAAGTAAAACTTTCACTGGAAACAAGTTTCAATTCAAATTTTACAGATAATCAGATTTTACATACCAACCGCTATTGAAGAGGTTCTGAAAAATAAAAATCAGTAAGCTTTATATGCATTAGTATGCATTTATTTGAAAAATCAGTATTTCAGACTCTTTGCAGGAATGTATTAATAATTATTTTTGGTCATAATCATTTCAGTGTGTTTATTAGTCAGGAAGCAAAATAGCAGTTACATTCCCGTCTAATGCAAGCATCTGGACCACATGGATGGTTTTAAAAAAAACAAGAAATAAAAGCAAACTCTGAAACATCAGTATGTTTCAGTTTTTGCATCAGTATTTGCTTCAGTTTTTCTTCAGCACAGAGTACTAAGGGCACACTCCTCCCCTGCTACTGCCACTACTTTTAGGAAGAGAATTCAAGGCATTTCATCTCTAGTCTGGGTAACTGCATCATGCTTTGCCCAGTTATCCCATACCTAACTTAACTTTTGGAGGTTAAAGTCCTTGTTACGTCAGTATGTGACACATACATCTAGTAGAGGAGGAGGGGAAATGTTTTAATTAAAATTTCTTATGTACAAAATGAGGAAAAGGTGCATGTCACCAGCAGCCAGCAGGAGAAATGGAGCTTCACCTCGACCCAGATAGAGTGGTCCTTGAAAGTAATATTTACCTTTTTCAGGACGCTCTTCCTCCAACAGCAGAATCAAAAGAGGGAAGAAGGTTACCCTCAACTTCATAGGAAAAGGCACATGGTGTCGCTTTTGACAACAACAAGAATTTTGATTCATGAACACCATGAGCTCACAATGATAGCCACAGACTAAACTTTGTGCTTTGAACACTGCAAGTGCAGAGCACGCTTTGAGAACAAAAATCAAAGGCTGAACTATGGAACTGGTATTTGATCTAGTCAAAGGAAAGCTCTGAATCCATTTTACCTCATTTTGGATAACAGAAAAATGTCACAGGAGAGGGAGAGGCTTCTAAAAATGCACAGCTCAGGGAGCCAGTAGAAACAAAAGTTTGTGTGTAGTCAGCCTTACAAAGCATACTTTGTTTTACTGCTGTCATTTAAGCAAAGATCATACATTACCTATGTCTCTCAGATATTCTGCTAAAAGTTTTGCGTACATAATTTAAAACTTGGTCAGATAAATTTAAGCATAGAACACTGGAATTAAATACACAAGTGAGAGACACTTGAGTATGCATCTGCATAAGAATGGAAAAACTAAGTCAGGGAAAAAGTTGAAGGCAGAGGCTCTGCCAAAAATGAGCATTCATGCTGCTGCCAGTACCACACAGGTTGAATCAAATTCAAATATAAACAATCCCATTTTTAAAAAGATTCTGCTTGGTGGAAACTTGAGAGATCAAAACAGTTATAAATCAAGCAGATATATTTAAGCACATTGTGAAGTAATGGGCTCTGCCTCTCAATAGAAAGTATGACTTTTCTGAGCCAGTGGGAAACTACACTGTAAAGACTGGAATATTGAAAATATTATTTAGGAGGACTAATAAAAAATGGCTTAGGAAAACAACAGCTCAAAGAATGTTTTAAAATAAAATATAATTAGTTCAGACTGCGACTGCTGGGAAGTCTATAACAGTGACATTTTCCACCTTTTTTTAATCCAGGCATACGATAGGAAAATAACTTTCAAAAAATACTTCATTACAAAATTCAGATGAAAATCACTACCCGTGGAGGTCTCCTATGATCCACACGTCTTTCTCTGAATGACAGTATTATTCTTATGAAGTATAAAAATACCTCATTTGACCTCTGTTAACCCTAAATTCATACATTTCCACGTCTTGAAAGAATTTTGATAGTACAGTTTAATGTAACTTCAAATACTATGCATCTCACAGTCTTGAGATATGAGCATATCTTCCTACACAGATGTTCAAAAACATATTTCGATGAAAGCTAAAAAAAACATTTAGAGACTTAACACTAGCAAGATGGAATTTCCAAAAGATTTGATCCTGTTATCGTTAAATGTCAGAAAGTAAATACATCTCAGCAACCAGACGCAAGCAGCAGAATGCACTCATGAGATGTTCTGGCCTTATCTTTGGTGAAGAGAAATAACACGTATTAACACGTATTCATTGCCTCTAAGTAAATCAGTTTGCTTGTCTTTTGTTTGGTGGTTGGTTGGATTAGATGCTGCTTGCAGCAAAGTCTGTAACGTGCTTCTTGTGAACAGGGGTAAGCAAAGATGAAGGAGTAAGGGTATATTTGCACCTTTGAACATAGTAAAGTAATAAGTAACATGAGGCAAATGGCTGGATGGGAAACCATAGCTGACAAAGGCACAAGAGCACACTAGATAGATATGTTCATAGATATCAGGGGAGCTTGCACGAGAAGGTTCTCACATCGTTTGTCTTTAAAAACAGAGACATACAGGCAATGAAAACAATAATCACATAGCAAAAAGAAACACATTGAAGCGGAAAGATAGTCAGTATGCATGAAATACATTATACTAGAAACCTGAGAAGAGAAGATTCAGCTAGGACATGTGGTTGTGGCTGAAGAAAGAAGAGAAAAGCCTGTCCAGGCAAGACAAAAGTAGCAAACGTTTGCTGAATAACAAATCCAGGGTGGCCTGCCACAATAGGAGCAGGAAGATCCACAGAAGCATAGGACAATAAAAAGATGAAGGAGGAGAGGAGAGGAGAGGAGAGGAGAGGAGAGGAGAGGAGAGGAGAGGAGAGGAGAGGAGAGGAGAGGAGAGGAGAGGAGAGGAGAGGAGAGGAGAGGAGAGGAGAGGAGAGGAGAGGAGAGGAGAGGAGAGGAGAGGAGAGGAGAGGAGAGGAGAGGAGAGGAGAGGAGAGGAGAGGAGAGGAGAGGAGAGGAGAGGAGAGGAGAGGAGAGGAGAGGAGAGGAGAGGAGAGGAGAGGAGAGGAGAGGAGAGGAGAAGGGCTGGTTTTCTGTTCCAGTAAATAAAAAAAGAAGCAGGTCAAAATATAAGAAATCCTGCAACAAGAATCAGGTAGTGCAGGTAGACCTACATGAAAAGCCAAGATCCTGGCTTTTGAAACAGCCAGGATCAAAAGCCAAGAAAGAGGAAGGCAACCTTAGAGACTGATGGAGAAAACAAAAGACAATCAATTGCAGATGAGTGAGTGAGCAAGGAAATCAAACCATCACAAGAAGAAACAATGGTTTCTATTGTATTTTAAATTTAGGATATAGATCTGATCAAAACTAAGGAAAAGAGTCTGGGTTACATATATTGAATATAAAACGACAAAGGGACAGAAATGAATAATAAATAATGAAAAAATGAGGAAACTTGTTAAACAAAGTAAATGAGCAGCTAAGAGGATTGAATCCTCACAGGAAATATGGAAGCTCCTAAGGGCGACCATATCCAAAGTATAAAGCCAATCGATGCTGCCTGGAAGGCCTGGGGAGAAGGCACAAGGAAGAGCAGAAAGCGAGTGGTATGCTTAAACAGCAGGATAAGGAAGGTTGTTAGAACAACAAGGCATCCTTCAAAACTATGGAGGCATGCCCAGATAGAAGAAATAGAGAGAATCATAAATTTTGGCATAGTAAATATAAAAACACAGTGAGGCAAACAAAAAAGATTTTGAGGCACAACTAGTGAGCAGAATCAAAACCAGTAATAAATCTTCCCTCATGCATATCAGAAGCAGGAAGACTGCCAGGAAGTTTGTTGGGCGAACTGTCGACTAATGTATACAGTGATCACTCAGGAAAGACACAGCTATTGCAAGGAAACTAAATTAATTCTTTGAATTGGTGTGGGGAAGTTCACATGCTGGATCTCTTCTTTGTTAATAGCCAAATAACTTGCAAAACTGCAATTACTGTAGAAGAGGTATGGAAGAAATTAAAGAGAGGAATTAAAAAATCCTCTGGACTATATGGCATTCACCCAACAGTTCCGAACCTCAGTTCCTAACAGTGGTGTATAATCTCTAGTTTCAAAATTGCCTTAGTAAGCTCAACTAGGTGGTAGTAATTGCCAATTTAAAATAAGAAAAATCTGGAAAGATAGAGAGAACTACAGAATAGAAAGCTGTAAGCCTGTATTGGGCAATTTATCAAAAAATGAAATATTGGATAGTAATAGCGGACAGAAAGTTAAAGGTGATGGTAGAGTCAATGTGTCTTTCTTTTGAAGTTTTACTTTGCTGTCTTACTAGGTTTCTTCAAGAGAGTGGGTTGACTGAATTTACTGGGATTTCCAAGACTTTCAACAAAATTTCTTGCCAAAGGTTTTTAAGAAATATAAGGTGTCGTGATGCATGACAGAATTACTGACATGGATACATGCTTGCTCAAAGAAACAGAGTGGAGCAATTAGGAATATATGATCAGTTCTCTGAACAAAACCTGCATAGTTAGCTACGTGGGATCTGGTATAGGATATATATTGTTCAAGGCATTCATAAACAAACTGGAAAAATTAGTAAGCAATGATGCAATTTTCCTTATGGTACAACATTCATTACAATAGGGCTGACTGAAATGAAATTTAGAAAGACCACTCTAAACTGAGTAACTAAGCAATAAAATGATAATTAGAACAGGTTGTTCCAGATGACAGTCCAAGTACAGAAAGAAATAAAACACAACTGGTCTTCTAGTAAGAACGAGGGATGCAGAAAAACCTGCCTGCAGAAACTCTTAAATTACACAAAAATGTTACGTATTTTTGCAATATGATTAAATACAAAACCTACAAGGCAACAGAGAACACATATTTCAGAGAAGACTATTCTAGAGTAACATACTGATTATCTATATTAGCAGGCAAGCTAGCACTGACTGTATAAACTCCTGTTTTCAGAGTTGTTCAGTACTCCAGCCATAAAACTAAACTTTGCATTGAAACGTACCTGAAAAAAATCTGCCCTAATTTTTGCTAAAAAAAGTGCACCCAAGATACAAATGATCACTGTGAATCTAACACAACAACAAGCTGTTAACATTTTCAAAATGCCTCTTGAGCACACATAACAGTCTTAGCAAACTTCTTTTTTATTGTTGCTTTATGCATTCTGAGTTAAGCCAGAAAAAAAAAATATAGACTCTGCACTACAAGTGAGTATTTTGGTTGCCTGCTAAATAATGTCTCTGGAGGGGACAGCATGAAAGCAAGGTGAGAAGACTAATTTTTGATGCCCAGCTTAGACAGTGAAAGAGTACAAGCACTGCTTTAAGTCAGCAATTGCAGCACTAACAAATTGAAGTGCAACTGCCCACAAAAAGATACAATGGACTTCACAGGTTTCTGTTAGGCAAGCTAGCAATGGAAAAAAGAAGTTAAAAGGAGACTGATTGCAAACAAAATTTTGTGTCAAAATCCTTTCATCTTAAATGTTCATTCCCACTAAGAGATAGCAGGACAACATCAAAGCTTTCATAAGACAGGAAAGAAAGTCAGAAAAACTCATATTAACAGATTGGAAGATGCAACTCAATTTGATGCTCACAGTATTTGGTTTTGCAAATGGTTCCAGTTAAATATTTATTTCTTATCACATTCAACTATCTAGCATAATTAACACATAAACATCTTTCTAAATTGCTATACTGTACATTACATATTTTCCTTTCCTCTGGAGAGCTCAGCATTTCACCTTTTGAATCCACTTGGTCCTCAAAATTCCACTCTGTACTACTAAGCTACTTTAGAGTAATATATTTTCTACAATTAAAATAACCAAAAATGAAATAAGTGGCAACCTTCATTGCTAGAAAGGCTGAACTGGGCTACAAATGCTGACATTTTTGGCTGACAAAGTAATGGGAGAACTCTGATATCTCCAATAAGCTGAAGTAACTCTAAAAAGGTCATGTAAAGGGCAAGAAAAATTAATCTCGGTTTTCTGTGCATCTTGTTAAACTCCTAGAAGCTGCAAAAGCAGAGACAAATTGACAAACCTTCCAACCTTTCTCTGATAAAATCCTGCGGCTATTTAATGAAAACCTAAAAGGTTACCAATTACTTTTCTAACAGGCTTGTCTTCCTCAGACTGTGATTTTAGTACTGTACTATGAAGTTAGCTTGTGGAAATGCTTCATGCAAGTGCCTTAGGTAAATCTGCATAGTTGTAATAAATCCACTGCTCTACTACGTGTTTTGGCTAGGAAAGAAGAACTTGAGAAAAGGCAATAGAGAGAGAAAAGCAGAGAAGGAAAGAGAGAAAAAATGAGCAAGCAAATACAAGAGCATGTATGCATATATTCAAGGTAGACACACTAAAACCCTGAAAAAAAGAATAACAATCACAACTTGTTGATCAATATGATCCAGTATCAGGCTTCAGGTTGTCTACCAAAATCAGCGGCAGTTACAGGCAAGAGCCTGCGCTTTCCACAATGGTACACATTTCAAGCAAGAGAGATTTCCAGGCTTGGTGTTAAATAATTTAACAAATGTTTATGCCCTTTCCTGACTCAAAACCTAAAGTTTAACCAATATTTTAGTAAACCTGGAATGAATACAGTAATTTACTAATGTTCCAGAGATGTGATCTTTTTTTTAATTTCTTGCTTTGAATGGCACAGAAAAAAAAGATAGAGAAAGTTGGTTTGGTCAAACAGACCTCACTTCAAAATAAAAAGTCACTTAGGTGACTGAAATTACTGAAGACCTGAAAACTGAGGTATGCAAAATATAATGTATGAACTTTTTTATTCCAGAAATTCTATTACCATCTTTCAGGGCATTAAAAAGTGATATGGCCCATTCAGAATATTTTTGTTTATTAGCAATCTTACTGTTTTCATAAGAGCCACTCCCAAGAGAAAAAGATAATTTTATGCTTGATTTCTTGAGTATCCGGTTAACAGACTCCCCAATTCTGTATCTTTTATTCACTGAAAATTCGATTAAGAGTTACTTGTAGTTTTATTTTAAAAGTCAAGTGTTTGTAAACCTTTTTCATCATGTCAGTTCTACCTGTTGCAAAATATGCTATCATGACTGATCTCAAACAGTAATAATAATTAATTATTAAGGACAGGATAGTGTCTAGCCTTCATAAATATCAAACTCAGCTTTACTGGTGAATTACTTGCTAGACTTTTGTATGAAAAAGTTTACACGTGCCGATTTCTAGAAGCTCCCTCACCTAGAAAGTTTCAACCTAGATTTGGTTTCTCTCTCTGTCCCACATTCTGTGAGAGCAGGACCACTCTGGCTCATCACCAGTTCACCCAGTTTTCCTTGTTGAAAGAGTGAACATTGGATTTTGTCTCTTGAAAATACTAAACAGTGATTATTTGGCCTTAAGGACTTCTACAAATAGATTTAGGTTTTCATATTCATTGCAATCTATTCTGTCACTGTAGCTGAAATAAAACACCTTGAGAAGAGAGAAGTCTCCAGGCAGCACCTCAACCACCTTAACCAGACTGCAATCATTTGACCAATTCTATGCTGATCATTAAATGAATTAAGAAGAATGCAGGGGTCATGTAGGGCACGGCCCATTTGTTTTGAAGAGTGTTATCATACTCAAGAGTTTGTGATTTCACTTCATTTGTCCTTCACATTCATTAACTCGCTACTGTTTGCCAAACCACCTTCTGCTTTGTCACTTGGATGACCTCATTTGGGGTCCTGATCTCTGTTTTGAGAACACTGCCTTAATGTCTGCACATAATACTGTTTTTATGGGATCTTTGATGCAAAAGAAACCATAAATGTTTACCTTTTTGGTTTACCAAACCAGACAAAAAACACTTTGCACTCTTAATTACTTCTTGAGCCATCAAGATGGGCCTCTTGTCTTTGAAAAGCCTTTAATGACTAGAATATATGTCCAGTACGTTTGCATATGAAATCACTCACACTTCACCTTCCTTTTAGTTTCAAGCAACTTCATAACTATTATTCCATTGTGTCAATTATCTCTTCTAAGTGTATAGATTGTGATTTTTCTGGCTGTCAGCGAACAGTTCATTTATCTTAATTAAACAGCAGTTTCAGAGGCAAAAGAATTTGGGGCCACCTTCCTCCTGGCAAGTCCTAGCACATATTTGCTGTTCTGACTCAACATTTTGTCAGTGCCTCACTGAAGCTGGATTATTTAAAATTAATATGTCTACAACCAAGATATATTAGTATTACTTTCATATTTTAAGTCTTTCTCTGGCTTCCTACATCTGTCCATGCATGCTTTATTTTGGATGATAATAGTTTCTTTTTATTCTGTGTGAAAAGCAACAAAGTTATTACTGAAACTTCTAGATCAAGATTTCTATTATTCGTTATTGCTTACAAGCTTCTGAATTTGCACTCCCATATTAAGAAATGCTGCTTGTATTGTCTTTTTACGTAGGTTGACTATTTTTTGTTATTCAGTCATAAGACATAATTATTTTAAACAGGACAATATCACAAATAGAATAAACCAGTATTTTTTTTAAAACACCACTGAATCATATTTAAGTAGAGAATCATTAACTACCTAGGATATGTCTAAAGATAACGCATGTGTTTGTGTCATCAAGGCCCAAGTAGTATTATTACAATTACTACATTGCTCTGAGTACAGACCATCAAATAACTACCATATGCAACTGAAATTCCCTCCCAAATCTTACAGTTTGAATGACATAAACCAATGCTTTCGAGATTAACATATTTCCAGCCTTTCATGGATGCAATGTCTTGATGGTAGCTTTTATATTCTTTGGTTTCTTAGCAATCCTTAACACCCCTTTTAAGTAAAACTTTGTTTACTTCACAGTAACTTGGCTTCTTTTTATATCTCTTCCTCATAATACTCAGAATTTCTTTCCTGCATTACAGCCTACTAGACTAACTACTTTTAAAATGAAAACCTTATTCTGATATATAGTAACACCATACCAGTCATTGCTATTTTCAAGGCAAAGTACTCGTAAAAACAGACGGAATTTTGCTAAGTCCCATCAATACATGCCAATTATATCTTCTATAAAACCTAGATTTTTCTCCCCATTTTTAATTCACCTTGCTTATTAGCCATTTCCTTCAACTCATCTGAATAACCTTCAAAAGCAGGTTCAGACTCTAGAATTTAATGGATTCTCTTTTACCCCTTGCGCTTTGAATATGCAAACCATTTCTAACATTGTGGAAGTGTTTTAGAAAAGAAATGTCTTAAAAAAATATTTTCAGAAGTGAAATATATATCTACAAAATTTTCAGGATGCAAACTAGAGCTGTAATGAAGTGGATCCGATCTTTGTTATCAATACAAGTAACTTGGCATTCCACGCATGATTTTTATAAGAGAAATAACTATTTGCATACAAGTTGTGAACACGCACTCTTCTTAAGCAAATGGAAATTACAAAGCAAGTCATTTATACAATAAAGTTAAGCCTTTTCCTTTTAGTTTTCCAGATTACCTTCTCAGAATATCAAGTACTCGTGGAAGTATTTAATACCTTTTTCAAAATACCAAACAAACACTGCATTTAAGAAACAAAAATGAAGACTTAATATTTTTTCTTAGACCTTCATATCTTCTCCAAAGTTTCAAAAAATGTATTCCTAGGATCCAAAAGGATTTAACTTCCATTTCCAAAACATAAAAACCTCGTATATCTCAAAAATATTTATTTTAATAAATTTACTTTTCTAATGCAGACCCTTAAAAAGTGCCCCAATATTCCAATATTCTTTTATAACAACATATCATCACACCTACCAAATCATATAACCCTTCTAAATGTAAAATTATTTAATCTCAGTATTACCATGGTCAGGTACCAATAAATTCTTCATCCCTTACATTTTAGCTCTAGTTTTGAATTAGTAAAAGTGTGTATATCAAGCATGCATGTCTGGTAGTGATGATACAACTTGTCAGCTAGAGAGAAGCTCTGGGAAGTAATCTGTCATCACTTTTCCTAAAATAAACTATAGCTTTCAGAGACTTCTGGAAAGTGATACTGACAGAAGTTATTGCAACAACAGGCTGAGTATCCTGCATCACAGCAGCAGGTGCTTTTTGTGTTTCCACTTCCTCTGGATCCCCCATCATGCCTGTACAAAATCCACCTTTCCATTCCCAAGTGTGGAATTTACCTGTAGCTTCACATATTACCTAAAGGGTTGTACTAAAAGTAAACTCTCGAATCATGATCTTGGAATTTAAAAAAAAAAAACTAAAATCTGGTTTAAAGGTGTCTTTTCACTTAATAAATTGGTTTTGTTCACAGTTCCCCACTCCTCACTGTCCGAAGACCAGATATAAAGTTTGGGTTCAGTCATTTCTAGATTCATATGACAAGTCTTTCCACAGGTTCTTACCTAGAACTTTAGAACCTTACCAAAGAACTTGATAGGTACTTCATATATACATATATATATATATATATACACACATACACACACACACACACACACACACATGATACTGTATAACCCATTTGGTAGTCATCTATGTAAAACACTAACCATCAGGAACTCAGGACTATAGCCCCGTCATTGTAAGCAGGTCATGTTTTAAAACCATATTAAAACAAGATGGCTAGAAGTAATTCTATATGCTACTTTCCCCATGCTAATAAATGATGACTTTCTGCCTGCAGAAGCATTCTAGCTTTTCATTTTCAAGAAACGTAGGCAAGGTTCTGCTGCAATTCTCTTACTACCAAGGACCATGAATTTTAATTCATATCTCATATTTTTGTTATACATGTCTGTTATCAATAAAATCTTTTGGTGCCATTTTCACAAAAATCCTCCGAAGGTTATAAAAGTCTTTGGGTTTTTTTTCCCTAGTCAGCTTCATTAGATCTTGTTGTCAACATATGTATAATCGATCTATTGTCACATACGATCATACAAACACCTGATGAAGTTTAAGAGGAAAAAAATTTATTTACACCAAAGGAGTATTTGCAATGTTCATTTTTTCCATGATAATGTGCTTTTATGACCTCATAAAGCCAAGTTTCAACAGTTATTCAAATCATTCTTTCCAAAGGAAGCCTGAATTCTCCCTGGAAAAACTAGAATATGATAGTAGCAGAAAAAAAAGATTAAAAACAGCTATATACCCTCATGTGTTGCACAAACAAGTGACAAACTAATGCCATGTAGCAACATAACACTCATATAAAATAGTTATGTTGACATCAGAAGTCTAAAAGGATACATTGAGAGGTATTGATGCTCACAGTTCTTAATAACACCAATAGAATTGGGAGGAGATCAAGCCTTTGACAAGAAAAAGATATATAAGTATAGCTATGATTAGTCAGTTACATACAAACCCAAACACCTAACTCAATCTAAAAAAATCAGTTACGATTATGCTTATTCTTCTTTATTAAAATTTCCATGGGCTATTTAACTTCCTTCTTCCTTCACTGTGGAATAAGAAAGTTATGAAGCTGCAAAAACTACCTGTGCAGCAGAGGCAAGGCAGCCCACTTTTCTGGTTGGCAGAACATGTTTCCCAGGCAGAATGGCTTGATTAAACACGTTTTGTGAGTAAAAAGGGTGCTTAAGTGCTAACCCCTTTTTTGCTTCTAGCTGAGGCAATGTGGTGACATGGACACTGTTTCACAACCCATACGCCATGTTCTTTCTGTCACCTGAATACCAAGTGCTGTTTTGATGGGAAACATAAAATTCTGCAGAACCAGTGCTCAAATGTACTTTTACTCCTTTTTTTTTTTTTTAATGCTGCATAAAGCAAGTTTCAAAGCAAAAAAAGGAAAAAGGAAAAAGAAAAAAGGGCCCTGACATTTTCGCATGCTTCTAAAAAACATTTACCATGTATTTCTCTCTAATCAAAATGCTTTCATTTTTGCCTATAACTACAGGCTCTTCTGAATTTCGAACAAGAACAGGCAAGAGTCTTCCCAAGAAGTCTTTTTCCTGTCATATTTATTTCCCTTTGATTTTTTTTTAAATGAAGATTCTATCATTAATCATAGAAATCACAAAAGTAAATAATTTGCAGAGAGAAAGAGAATTACATACCCTGTCTTGGATAAGGAGACCATAAACCAGAATATTTTTCTTTTTCACGTCCCTCGCAAATTTCTTGATCTTACTTAGTTCTTCCATCCCAATGCTGAATGAAACATTTTCTGAAATATCCAAGTGCACCTGCAAAGGAACAAATATGGGAAAAAAATATTTTTCAGGACGTGTTATTTTAGACCGACAGTTTTTAATATCTTATTTTTGTGTTAACCAAACATAAAAATACAGGCTAGCAAAGGCTTTTCTTAGTTAGCTTCTATTACTATTGAACTCCACTGCTTATATATTTAGGGAGACGAAAATTATTTCTATTCAAACACAGTGAAACCAATAAGCCAAACACATCAGAAAACGATGTTCTAACTGCATATTAAAAGTATTTAATTAGATCGGAAAAAAACTCAAAATTTTTTTCTAAATGCTAATCTATGTTTCAGATTTGTTGTTTGTTTTTTCAATCAGGATAGTCAAGAAACACAAATATTTTCTTAAGCATCCTAAAGGATTTCAAACTGGAAGTGTATTCTTTAAATATTTATTTTGAATTTACCACCTTTCAGTATAGTATATTAGTTGGCTAAATTGGATTAATTTCAAGATAACACTTCAAGTTTAAAAAGCAGAAGTTACCTCAAAAGAAGGCATGGGTATGACTATCCTGAGCTCTTGGGCAAGGAATGGCAGGTCTCCATGCAGGGATACTGCACAAACATGATGGGTCTTAGAGGACCCGAGCTGGTATCTCCGGGGAGGTACTAACTAGGTCAGGGCTCTCTGCATCCTTGCTCAAGGCTTACACATTCCCACAGTTCAAATTAGTTTACATCACAAAGTTTCTATTAACTGTAAAAAAATCAAAATTAAGGATGACACTTTGTACCTATAAAGTTTAAACACCTACTAACAGCAAAAATACCTTTTCCCTTAAAAGAAATAGAAAATGTTTCTCTGGCTGAGTGATTCCATGTATGTATAACTTACAGGTAAGTACTACAGAGAGGTAGGAGTATAGAGGTAAGACTAGAGATCTTTGCATGGGAAAATTATTTCAAGTTCCCTTTGTACCTTATGATCAATTTATGCTGACAGATAATAATAGGCTTTTACTTATTTTCCTTGCAACACTTTTTTAAAAGCCGTTTACCATCTAAATGCATATTTACGAGCAATAAAGCTACCGTCTTCTACAACAAAGATTAATTTTCAAACATACATTATTCTGTTACTTTTAACACCAAACAAGGTGAAGTACTGCTCATTTACCACTATTTATAAGAAATGTTAAAAGCTGTTATTTTGAAAGAGCATGACCGAGCACCTACTTACCATTATCCTGCCCCATAGCATTAATAAGAGATTTTCCTCAAATTAACTTTTGTACCAAAATGCAAACACTGGCAACTACAAAGGAGAAGTACTAGCATTCCTTTCTTAATAACTATAAGTAATAAGAACAACGGCCTCAAGCTGCGTCGGGGGAAGTTTAGATTGGACATTAGGAAAAATTTCTTCAAGAACCGGAACAGGCTGCCCAGGGAGGTGGTTGAGTCACCATCCCTGAAGATGTTTAAAAGACAGGTAGATGAGGTGCTTGGGGATATGTTTTAGTAGTACACAAGAACGGTTAGAGCTGATAATCTCAAAGGTATTTTCCAACATAATCATTCTGTGATTCTACGAAAAATCAAAATCACATCTACTCAATTAGATACTTGCATCTACAAATGTGAACACATATTGCTCAGAAAAGTAATGTCAGTTTAAGAACATAATTATTCCAGTTATAGCAGAATTGGAGAAGATATTGGTTTGATCTAGCGAAAACATTGCGTATTTACCACTATACTTTGTATTCCTCCTGTAACATTAATCTCCCTTTTCCTGTTATGTTCAAATACAGTAGTCCAATTGCTGTTTCAGCTTACAGATGACACAAAAATAACTCCAGTCAGGCACCAGGATAAAGGACAGACATTGAATTTGTGGTAATTTATAGGAGCGAATATGCACAAAAGTCATTATGTCTGGTGCAAGCTCATCCTGACACTGGGGTAAGTCTCCCCAAGCTAGTTAAACACACAATCTGGCACAACAGTAATACCTGTCATTTTTACAACTGAAGAAGCTGAACAGTAGAAGGAAAAATAAAACTGACTCCCTTAATTATCAGATTGTTACGGAAAAGTTATAGGTGTCCTGAAATCAAAGCATAAACAAGAACTCTCCAATTACACAAAAGTCTACATTAGACCGGTCCTGATTATGAGGTTATAAAGGAAACAGCTGCTTCCCTCATTTATCCTTTCAGTTCTTCACTACAAGGAACAGTTTTACTTTCGAGAGTAGAAAAGAATGTTTCCTGTACAGGTAGAACCCAAAACCCATGCATTTAAATATTCCTTAAAATTTTGGGTCACGTTTGCCTGAGAAATATTAATGTGTCCTTTCACATCAAAAAAGAAGTGTTTTACAGGACCTTTCACTAACAATGCATGCAGGTTCTAAGTTAAATGAAGTAAATAATGAAGAATAAAGCTGAGGACGACACTACTCATAAACCTTAGTGAAGAGGACACTCAACATTGGATTTAATTGAAGACTTCTGAAGGAAGTTTCTATTCCCCAGCCATACCATCTGTAATGAGTTTTAGGGATTGGAAGTTTAAAGGACTTAAATAGTTCCCAGAGATTAATATGATACAATGATTTGTTTAGCTAATTCTTCAGTCAATTAAAACATACTTTCTAGTCCTCCTACTTTTTCCTTCTTGTATTTCTAAAAGACGGTGTGGTAACTCCATAAAATTTTAATGTGTAGCACAAAATACCTTTTTTATATTCAGGGTACTTCATTTTTTTAAGATACTTCTAACAAATATATATGTGTGTTTTTATAATGTTAGCAACTGCTTCCACCTACTTATATAGGACTTTTTTTTCCTCATTGTTTAGTTTTGGGAAATTTCAAGTAGTTGTCAGGAAAAAAATGATGGATTTGGAGAAGTCAAGGGAGTAAATGTTTCATTTTTACCTGAGGCTACTTTAAAAGGTGTTCACCCGAATAATTTGTGCATTCAGCAGGCTGCTCAAGCAAGTACAGAATCACAGAATCACAAGGTTGGAAAGGACCCATTGGATCATCGAGTCCAACCATTCCTAACACTCCCTAAACCATGTCCCTAAGCACTTCATCCACCCGTTCCTTAAACACCTCCAGGGAAGGCGACTCGACCACCTCCCTGGGCAGCCTGTTCCAGTACCCAATGACTCTTACTGTGAAGAATTTTTTTCTGATATCCAACCTGAACCTCCCCTGACGGAGCTTCAGGCCATTCCCTCTTGTCCTGTCCCCTGTCACTTGGGAGAAGAGGCCAGCTCCCTCCTCTCCACAACCTCCTTTCAGGTAGTTGTAGAGAGTAATAAGGTCTCCCCTCAGCCTCCTCTTCTCCAGGCTAAACAACCCCAGCTCTCTCAGCCGCTCCCCATAAGACTTGTTCTCCAGCCCCTTCACCAGCTTTGTTGCTCTTCTCTGGACACGCTCCAGAGCCTCAACATCCTTCTTGTGGTGAGGGGTCCAGAACTTAACACAGTATTCAAGGTGCGGTCTCACCAGTGCTGAGTACAGAGGGAGAATAACCTCCCTGGACCTGCTGGTGACCCCATTTCTGATACAAGCCAAGATGCCATTGGCCTTCTTGGCCACCTGGGCACACTGCTGGCTCATGTTCAGTCGGCTGTCAACCAGCACCCCCAGGTCCTTCTCTTCCGTGCAGCTCTCCAGCCATTCTTCCCCCAGTCTGTAGCGCTGCAACGCTACAGTCTGTACGCCGCTGTTAAAAATGGTGCCATATGCCCTAATGAGTTCAAGATCTAGTATTCTGGAAGCAAAGCCCAAGTTTCATGGTAAGGCTGTGTAAGCATTATTTGCATTCATATCTATTTCTCCTGAAATATTGTCCAGAATATTTACAGCTACAATTATAAAAACAAAGGTCTCAGTCCATGTCTCACACAAAAATTCAAGTCCAGGGTTGAAAGTAGCTATGAACTGGGCACAAAATAAGCATGCTTTTAACACTGGACTATAACCTAGTTGATTAACAATTCTAACTTTATCTGCACACCCCAAAAATATAACAGCAAGAAATGCATTTTTATATTCTTGATAAGGGGCTAATGAAAACATTCGCAGTCCAGAAAAGTGCATTGTAAACATCCATTAGCCTTGTAAACGGGCAACAGAATTGGAGTCATATCATTAATCTGATTACCAAAGGCAGAAATAATTTATCTTTGAAAATTTAGTAATATTGAAGCTCTACTCTGAACTTCCTCAGAAATACGGTCAAGGAAAAAAAAAAAACAGCCTAGAAATAAAGTACTATATATTTAAATTCACAAAATCACAGTAGCTAACTCCAAGACAAGAGCAATAGATTAGGATATAACAATACATTTGTAAAAGTAATAAATCTTCATGAGATCTCATTTATCTGTTAGATCAGCAAAGAAATTTCATTACTTAAGTTTCAGATTAAGCCTAAAATTGAGAAGTAAACAATCAGTTTTACCTCCAGATCACTAGACTACATACTTCAGAAACTATTCAGACCCCACGTAAAATAACCACTTATTTCTTTTTCAAGAGCTTCATATACGGAATCAGATTTTAGAATCACAGCATGTTGTGTTATTACTGGAGAGCATAATTAATACAGTCCAGAGGCATAGTCCTCGGTGACACATGGCATTAATGACTCATGCCACTCAATACCTCTCATTCTTACCTATTAATGCAGAAAACATAATGACAGAATTAATTGGATCTGGTTACACTGCACAGAGACTTTCAAATCTACTCATATTTTCTTCTTTTTAACAATCTGAGTAAAACACAAGTCATGTGCACCTTCAGCTGTAGTCCACATGAACTGTTAAATTACTCTGGCAGCAACATTCAAATAATCGAGGATTTCAGCCAAAAGTACACTTTAAAACTTTTGCCACATACCAAAATAGATTTTTCAGTCTTACATCTTAATAAGTAAAGTAGGTTTTAAAGTTATATTGCAAAGTACTTCAAAGTTAGGGTTTAATACTTAGACCAGAAAAGCAACAATAATTTTAAAACTCTGAATAAACCACACAGCATAGAAAAAAATAAAACCACTTAATTCCCCTCAACTGAGCATTCAATCAGAGTACATCATTTGCAGCATTCCCAGCAGAGATGGAGCACAACAGTAAAGCAGGAGTTAATAGTTCAATATGACTAGCCACAATGAGTCTTTTAAATAACTATATAACTAACAAATTGTCCTTACTAGTGTTGGTTTATTTCCTGACAGCATGCAATACATTTGCTGAAGTGCAAATGATGCTCTTTAAAGTGCAATTTACAGTTCAAATTTACAGTTTTATTTAGAGCTAGCAGCAGTTTAAGCCTAGTCTTACATTTAAAAAATATTTCATTAGATACATTCTGCAGGAACTTACAGGAGTTACCTACCGAAATAACGACAACTGGACATAAGAGAGGAATGTTTGATTTTTCCAACATATCCACTAGTTGCCGGGTTTCTCCAATGTCATACTTTTTATCCTAAATTAAGATAAATGTTTAGATTACTGAAAACATCAAACAACGATTTCATGAAAACGAAATTCAAAGATCTGCTATTCACTAAAAAAAGACACATCAGGTTGTTTTGTTTTGGGGGTGTTTGGTTGGTTTGTTTTAAGATATTTGTAATGCTTTGGTCTGGTAAAGTTATAGCTGTTTGAAAAAAAAAGAGATTAATAATATTACACTTAAGAAATATATACAGAACAAGCTTAGGGGTCTTGACTGGTCTCAGATACGGTTCATCTAAAACCTTACTGTTCCCATACAAAGACGCAAATACAGACTGCATGGTATGCATGTTTCTTAAATGGGAAACACTAATTTAGACCATGGCAGTAACGCACAGCTACATGACTACACATAGGACACAGCTCTCCTTGAGACAATTCATTGCAATACAATATCTCTGAAAGGAAATTCTGAATTACTTTCAGTTGCATTCATCTTGTTCAAGAATTCATGGCTGGTTTAACAACATACTGACAGAAGTGCAGAACCAGAAGAGAAAGAATGTACCAGTATCTCAAACACCTAGTTTGGTCCACATCAGAAACCAAAAATTGGAATGGATACACCAAGAGGACACAAATAAACAATTTATTATTCAAATACGTAATTATTATTTACCGTTACCAATAAATTTAAGTACAAAGCTAAACAAATGCGCCCTTACTACTTACATTTATGCAAACAAAACTGTAGCACTCTCCTGAAAAGTTGTTTTGTAGGTGGCTATCATTTTTGCTTAGAGACATTGATATAGCTTGAACCTGATTAGAAAAAAAAATATATATATATTACCATGTCAAAAACTTGACTTCAGCCTTAACTATCTGCTAAAGCTTCCACCATTTTGGCAGAGTTTGTTCATTCAAATGACTTAAAACCTGCAATTATTATTTCCACTAAAAGAATGAAAAATTTCTCAAATTTTCAGGTGACGCAACAGTGAAACATGGAGTCCAGCACCATGCAGTCTTCTGCAAGTTTATGCTGAAGCATACTGCCAGAGGGAGCCACTCTAAAACCAGCCCTGGATCTATCAGACACCAGCATTGCCACCTGTGTTAGGATGTTCAGCTGTTCCAGAGAAGAAAACACTTGTTCATATGATCAAGACGATCTAATGACTTTTGACCTCCAAGAAAAATCTCTATAACGTTCAAACACATATATACATTGTCTTCACGCAACTAACAAAATAAATGAAATATGAAGGACCAGATGCACAAGTATTCTAAGATTCTGCATATGACAAGACTCATGTAGAATTTCTCCTGAAAAGTGTTTCCTCACTGAATACTTTAAAATACTCTCTTCATCACAGAAATACTTATTTTGCCATCTTTAACAGTAGCTAAGAAATTACCTTACCCTAATTAAAATAAGAAGTGGATTCTACTACATTATCATCTCCAGGATTACCTAAAGTATAACAGCATAAAGTAAACCAGGCAGCAGGTGAATTTGTTCCCTAAGAGAAGAAAATAATTTTGAAGTCAATAAAAAAAATAACCTGAAAAAAAGGCAAGAAAATCGTCATGTTGTTTCTATTAAACCGGCAAACCTCACTGTTCCACTGCTCATATGAGCTTTATTTCCACCCAGAAGACATATTATGCATAGCAGCAAACAAAAAAGGAATCCACTGCTGTGTTCCCTCCAAATGTCACTTCCTCCACAATCTATCAGAAATACCCAAAACTTTTTAAAATGCTCTGTACTGTTATCTAAAGCTGTATTTGTTTATTACTGTTTTACCTGGGGAGCTAACTTCTTTGCAAAAAAGGAAGGTGGTTTGAAACCTGAAAGTTGATATTTATGTATTAAAAATTTTAGAAACATTTTGGGCTGAAAATTTGCTAATGCAACCCCAAATAGTTGACATTTAATCTTAAAGAGGTTTAAAAAATCACAGAAGGAAAGAATTGCTTAAAATACTTTTAAAATTCAATATTGCATAAAATTCAATATTGCAGGGCTCTTCTCGCTTAAACTTCTGCAGAAGTAAAACAAGATATCCCAGTACCTTCACAACCTCTCACATGCTTAGACAAAGAAGAACATACCACATGCCAGAGTCTTTTCAGAGGTAAATCGGACATGACTCAAGGGAGAAGGCCTGATTTTTTTTTTCCTTGAGATATTACAATGCTTAAGTATTCCAGAACATTTCAAAATTAATTTAGCATGTCAGAGTTTTGATTTAACTCGAACAATTCGACAAAGCAATACACTGAACCTTTGTTTTACAGACATATCGTCCAACAAAAATTAAATCAGATTACTCTCTTGGAAAAGTATGCAAAGCTGCAAAACTTGAAGTGTCAATACATCATCAATTAACTAGAACTACGTACATTTAACTTGCATAAAACAATTACCATGCTATACGGAATCAAATCTCTCTCACACAAGGTTATTGTGCTTCACCTGAGAAACCATAGGTTAGTAAATACATTCTTTCCAAGGTGCTTCAAATTTAGGAGTTCTGTATATTGCTAAGCTTAAAAATTAACTCTTAAAGATTTTACTGTTCAAAACCAAGAGACTCAATACATATTAATCTTGGTATATGTTGAACCTAAGGGTTCATAAAATGAATGACTAAGTCTGTTTCAAGGAACAATGCAAGACTGGGATCTTGACAGAGTTCTTCGGCAGCTGTCACTTTGCAGGAATGTTTTTGAAGTGTTGAATAGAAATTCAACAATAAATTTCATCAGGAGGAAAACCAAGATGGATCAAAAAATAAAAGAATAGTGCTAGAAATCAGGAACTGATTTTTTTTGATGGCTTCAGTCCCCCATTATCAGTAGGAATTCCTTGGTTTTATGCCCTCATTATCTCTTTTGTGACAGTTTTACGTGTGTTTTATTCAAATGCATGATAGGTTCGCATACCTGAGCAACCCAATAGTTCACTGGTTTCGCAAAGAAAATTTGGAAACATGTTGTAAATTTTAACAAAAGTTTGTGTCAGTCTGATTGGAGGTTGCTAAGTTTGGAGCTACAGTGTTGGGTGATCAAACATAACTCACTCATTGACTTTTCTCACTGGCTTTGAAGTGTTTCTCATGGCATTATAAAGTGGTTATATGAAAACATAACATATAGATATAGATAAGCAACACTTAAAGAAGTTCATTTTTCTAATATGGCTAAGTGATGTCTTCCTGGTAATTGCCAAATAGTTTAAATGGAGGGAAAAAGAAAAGGAAAAATGCAATGGATCTGGTATCAGTGAAATGGAAACAGACTTCTGCTCTATTATACAGCTATTCAACTCCGCTAGTGTTTTGCACTTTAAAATGTAGATATTTAATAGATATGATTTGCCATACTAAATATCACTTTTTTTGAAACAAAACCTGTTGTACTTACTTCTGTTTGGCTTCTCAGAGATTCATGAATGAGAAAACCTACTTTTGCAACAGGTTCCTTCACATCAGTAATAACACAAACTTGTTGTGATAGGCTGTCTGCAACCAAGAACACAACATTAGCACTTCATGCAAAGATAAATCAATCAAAATTACTAATCTGCTACATATCACCCTCAGTTCATACATTATTGTGTCTTGACAGAACCTTTTCAACAGCTGTAAATTTAATTCTAAGATGAATTATTTCAAGGCACAGTTAATATAACTACATAATTCATAAAACATACATCTCAAATATAAAGTTCATATTATATTTCATATGATTTTGTACAATCTGAAAACGTCAAATACAGCCTTATTTCCAAAGCATATTTAAATCCGAGACTTCTATGAAAAGGTATTTGTTCAGGTCCACGTTGCTGAAACTAGATGACAACCAATAAACTAATTTTTTGAAAACTTCATACCACTTACAATTTCAACAGATCACTAAATGCAGTGCCAACAACCCTGAGAAAGCAAAAACTACTCAGGAGAAAGCATAAATCCTCCTCCCAACAACATGCACTACACAATAG
This sequence comes from Cuculus canorus, assembly GCF_017976375.1. Classification (NCBI taxonomy): domain Eukaryota; kingdom Metazoa; phylum Chordata; class Aves; order Cuculiformes; family Cuculidae; genus Cuculus; species Cuculus canorus. The sequence continues at coordinate 129,953,286 of NC_071402.1, read as the reverse complement.
CCCCTCCAAAACGTATTGAAGATACTGTTCAGGAAGACAGCAGATGTAAGAGTTAACCTCCTTATCAAAAAAGTTACATAGTCAGTGACTACGATCTTGGCATGGGAAAGTTCTTAGATCTTTTACTAGTGGGGAAAAAAAAATATTTTTTATACCAAGAACAACAGTTTCAAGTTATTGCCTGATCTGCTCCATAAAGCAAGTACTTCAGAAAATAAGTATTTTGTCTTTTAATTGACTACAGCTTCAAGATTCAATGGGCATTTTCCTTTCTTTAAGCAAACAACTAAAAATAATCCAAGTCTGAAACTCTAGTTCAGTATTTTATTCTTTAGATGTTGAATTAATACACACACCAAAACATAAGATTTCCAAAGCCTTTGGGGTAGCCATTCCATTAAGTATCTAGAAATTTCATAAGTGTGAAGTTTAATTACATTTAAAGTAGACTTTAATGACACTTCACGGACAGAAATATACCAAACACCACCACAAAATAAATTGATAGTGAAAGACATAAAAGCAATTATTAAAAATGTGGCCTAAGCACTCTTAAAACAAGTCTGAATATAAAGATACAAATTTATTGCATGTGGAAAGGTTTTTTTAAAAATTACATACCACATAGTAAGTTGAATCAGATGTATTACTTAAGTAAACATCACACTTTCTATTGTCAACTCAAAGGCTTCTTTACAAAAATAGATACACAGACCTGAAAATTAATTTTAAATCTGCTGCAGAGTTAACGTTACTGGAAAGTGACTTGTGATTTTTAAACATTTTTTTATGAGCAGGTAAAGTGAGTTAACCACTGAAGATCCCAAAAGATAATTACAATGACTTTATGGATCATGAGCGTTTATTATGTCCGATATTTATAACATGACAATAAAAACAGTGATAGCAACTGGCTTTGTATTAAGTTAGCAAGGACGGGGCGGGAGAGAGGGGGAAGAGAAAGAGAGATAACAACAAACGTCTGCTGATAAACCATCACAACTAGATGAAAGCGAGAATTAAAAAAATGCATGGCCAGTTCTCATAGGACTGGAAATCACAGAATACCACAACTGTGGGAGAAATTATCTTCCCATAGATTCACTGAGCAAACAAATATACTGAACATGCATCAAAGTTGGCTTCTACTTAACACAGAATACGTTTATCGTCTAAAAAGTGGGTCAATGGAAACCATATTGAGTTAATTTCTTATCGGCAGAAACCAGTGTGTATACTGAAATCAGACAGCAAAAGCCACTTGAATTTAGTGCTGTACGCGGAATGTACATCGATTGCAGATACAAGATAGATGTATATATTAAACTAGACTGGCATATCAGATTTCAAGAACTTGGATTCTATGGAACTAAGTAATTTAATGAAGAAAGTCAGATTGGAGCCATTACAAAAATCCACATGTGGAAGAAGGCTGTGGAATAAACAAAGGCACTATAACTTACACTCAGACATTTCTGTTTAAAAATAAGTAGGTTATCAATATAAAGTGTCAAAAGTAACCTCACAAGAGGCTGCTCAAAGACTGCAGCTATGAAAGCCTGTCTCATTCCTCTCCCCAGCCTTCTTAAACCTCTAACTTCCTGTAACGTACATGAGAAAGGAGAGAAGACTAGCAAAGAAGCTACTAAGATGTGCAGGTTAAATTTAAAATTGAATGAATTGTGAAGAGATATATTTTTAATCTGGAAACAGAAGGCAATGTTATATGGGGAAAGTCTATTAATAAAGTAAGAAAAAAATGAAGTAATGATAATACACACATTGAAAAGATGCTGCATGCTTTTAAATAATCAATAAAATGAATAAAAGAAGCCTGGCAAATCATTGTTTATGAAATCATTACAGCAACAAAACAGTTCTGTTCTAGTTGAAGTTTAAAACTCAGTTTAAAAGTAAGAACTATTTCAGGTGGCCAAAAAATATACATATTAATTTAGACAGTCTCTCCCTTTGCTGTACTGTGGAAAGGAAGGCTGAGTAGAGCCTTCCTCCCCAAAACTGCCGCTGTCCCACCTCTGATAAGCTGATGGAGCTCTCCTTCACTCAGTGCAATTACTCTGGACTCAGTGAGCGGCAGCTGGAGTGCAGGCTTGTAACTCCACAGATTTCATAAATTCTGCTGTTAGTAAACCAAACCATGTGCAGCATTTCATTCCTGGTTTTCAGAAGTCTGTTTGGGTGAACTAAAGAGTCATTCTGGAAAAGCAGGTCATGGTCATGTCACAAAGAACTTTAATACTCAGCTAACAAAATCTTGATTTTCATTAGACCACTGGACAATTCAGACTGGAAGAGACTTTCAGAGGTCTCCAGTCCAAACCCCTGCTCAAACCAGGATCAGCCATGCGGTCAGGCCTGGTTGTTCCACCTGTTATTCCCTTGAAATAGCCTCTTGAAAACCTTTGAGTGCAGAGACTGCACAACCTTCCCAGGTAACCTGTTTGCTGCTCAATTGTCCTCACAGTGAAAGCATTTTTTCTTCTACGTAGTTGGAACTTCCCTTGGTTCTGTTTTTGCCTCTTACCTCTTGTCTTCTCATGATGCACCACTGTTCTACTTTTTTCCCTGCTTTCACACCACACCTTCCAATCAAAATATGTTGATTCATCTTCCTTTTCCATTACCTACTTTAAAAGTATTATTTCCCCGGAACCCCCCTCTACCCAATACATGTTTCCCATTTACTCTCAGCTTCTTCCCAGCTGTACCTGATTACAGAATACCCCTTCCCATACTTCATCCCATTCAATATCCGCTCAGAGCATATTTTTGCATAAAGTTAAAAATAGTTACAACTTTATACTGCCAAATTCTGTTAGGTTAAACATTAAATTTCTCCATCAGGAAAGGGGTAGAAATTTCCTTCATTAAAGATAAATTAGACATAGGATTTCAGAATTTCTTCCATTAAATCTCCTCTGTCCAGCAGAAAACTTACTCAATTTTCTGTCTTTCGTGCCCTTCCTGAAAGCCTTAGATCACATTATCATTCAGTAACAACTGTTATAGTCTTTATCCTAGGATCTCACACAAAATTATAAATTAATACGTGTGCATGTTCATGGAACTACCTTAGATTATCTATTAAGTGTACTCTAACAAATGACTTAAAAATTTACCCTGAAAAGCATGCCACAAACAACCAGCAATTAAAATAATACTTTATTTGAATGAAGATCATAATATCCTAGCTAATTAATACCATAAGAATAAAAATGCATCTGAATGGCAAACAGGTTTTAGCCTAAAGACGTAGTTTTTTTCCCTTAATTGCACATATATGTATATACATAAACTTGTTTTTGTAAACATACATTCATACCATGCTATTCTTGGTCTTTGATTACAATTGCTACTGTTTTGGAAGCACATCAAAACACTTTTGAAGTCTGAAGCAAATTCAAAATAGTAAATTAATTTATTGGAATTCCATTTTCACTTTCTACACAGCAATGGCATGACAGCTCTGGAAATTAAGTATGCTTCTCCCTCATATTTTCAGTATCTCATCACAGAGATGTTTCTACCAATGTAAACACAAGAAAAATTAAACAAGTGTTTAGTTCATTCACGCTCAACGGAATAAGCTGAAATTGTCATCGATATAACATAAGTGACCAAAAATACCTATCAAGTTTCTGTTTATTCATTCCATATTTCTCCATAGCCACAAAAACAAAAGCCAAATTTGACACTTCCTCAACTAACATTAGCATACAAGAGAGGATGATTTTTTGGTAGAAGACAAGGAAAGAGTTATTTTCACTTGACAATCCGCATTCAGAGGAGGATCACCCCACCTGTCAGTCTATTTTGTTGCCTTACAGCAGAAAATAGCTACTGGTTAATGAGAGTGCTCATGAAACTGCAGCCTACCTTGTGTAAGACCTCCGACCTTTGATACACAAGGCTTATGTCAACTTTTTTTTAATAAAAAGTCACATGGATTCTTCACATATCACAAAACCTAGTACGTAGCTCCCAACAGTCATAAACAAGTTGAAGGCACTACGATATTTCTCTTGGCACTTGCAAATCATAATTGTATCTATATATAGCCAAATGCAAGCGCAAGTATTCAGCCTGCAAGGGCACAGTCTTGTGATAAAGTGATTTAGAAGAAGGGCCTTTAAGAAAAGAAAAAGAAGAAGGAGGGAGAGTCAAATTCTAAGTTACAAAGGTCTATGGAGAAGCATCATTTAAAGTTTACATGTCAGAACGAGAGCTCAAAGAAACCTACCCCGAGGGCAGTAATCCTAACGAAAATTTTTCAGGATGTTTTGTATTAGCCTGATCTTAACTGCATTTCTAGATGAGTCAACCTTATTGTAAGAGGATGTTTTCTTACTTCAAGACTATTAAAAATAGGCATGTGCCACCTTGTCTGCATACTCTGTAAGTTCATACCTGCTTAACTAAAGAAAGGCATTAAATCTACTGTTTATAAAACAGATTATGTTAGGACTTAGACTTCCTAATACAGCTGCAAAAGTGACTTCAGGAAGTAAGCAAATTAATAAGACACATCTTAAGAAAATAGCCTCTAAAGATAACTAACTTGTTAGTCTATTTATATTGGCGAAATGTTTCTTTGTATTGCCTTGACTATGAAAGACAGATATACATATAAATATCTAAAGTAAAAAAATCTGTGCGTGCATGTATGTTTTTCTTATTTCCACCTGAGACAACTTTAGCAAGCTGAAATTTGACAGTTATTATGTCTCATGAGGCCAGCACTTAAAAAAACTAGCTGTGCTTCTATGAAACATTTAGGACCTGTTACTAAGGTAGAATTACATTTGTAATATAGCTGACTAAAGAAACAGTCTCATAATTACAATGACATGATTAACTGCATTTTTTCAGACATCATTTAATTGCCAAACACATAATAGCATAATATTTTTTCTTATATTTAATTTGACAAATTAAAGAATTATAATTTAATATAAGGAAAATAAACAGAAATACAAGAGTACCTCAAAATACACAGGATAGCAAAATAACATGTCAAACTGAACCACAAGAAACCTGTTCCTTAGAAGAACTGTGTAGAGGAAGTGTAACATAGTTTACAACTGTAACTATAATATTCTAGCATAAAAATGTAAGTATTTAAAGATCTGCTGAAGTTCATAATTCAAAGCAAAAAAACAGTACTATTTCAAACCAGAAAGGGGACAAGTGGGTGAACAATTCTCAACAAAACAAATATTTTTAATATAGCTTAAATGTGTTTCCTAAATAAAACTATTACATTAAGACAAATGGTATCTGTCGTACTCTGAAGTTGAACAAAACTAAGCTGATGTCACTAATAAATACAACTGTGGATGATGTGAAATTTGGAACTGTAGTCACAAAATTAAATGTATGTACTCAAATGTTCTTCATCACTTCTGAATTAATTTATTCAGTGACAAAATGTACATCCAGTAAAGTAAAATAGATTTCCCATAGATACCGCACAACCCGCAGAACTTAGCTATTATGACTTCTGTAAGAAAGAGACAACAATCGTGAGACTGAATGACGCAACGTGAGCATACAACAGGATGATGCTCAAGCGGTAAAAAATACATATTCCTGTTAAACATCCCTTCCTTTAAGTATGGCATGAACTGTGAATAAAATGCTTACCTAATATTAATTTACATGGCTCAACTGTCCTCTATAAAGTAAGTCACGTTATATAAACCTGAAGGTCTGTTATTTGAAGCCTTTTGAATGGCACAGGATAGGTAAGGCCCTCAAACTGCAGGCTTGGAGTGTCTATGATATCTATTCAAAACCCCATTAAAGATAATTAATTATGGAAGACAAATCTGTTATGGGGTGTCCTAATTAGTTATGGAGGACTCTCAGCACACTGTTTGCATAAGGAGAAAAGAATACACAAGGCTTTCCTTTCCTGAAATCATGCAATGCAGCAAAAACCAAATCTAAACTTCAAGGAACTTAAGTTACAGTTTTTCATACAGACCGGGCATAATAAAAGACCATCGTAGTTACTGAAGCAGATGTATTGTGTGCTGCCATAGTAACAGAACATTAGGTAAGTAAAGATCAAGTAAGGGATTAGCCTGATTAGCGTCCATGCAAGGCTTCATTTAAGCTACACAAACATTTATCATAACCAACAGCTGGAAAAGATTGTATCGGCTTCAGAGAAAACAAAAAAATGTGATAACATGATGAAATACACACAAAAAATGTATGTATAAACAGTATGAAGAGAATGACTGGTCATTTACAGCACTTTTGCTCCAGTTATAACAAGAAATAGGTGAATGTTCCTTCCCCTTGAATCAGTCACATCCTCATTTTCTACTCAAGCAGTTTTAGGGAAAGCTTCCCAAATAAGATCCTTGGAACGTATCTTATTTTTTAAATAAATTATAACTATTGTTCTTTAATGACTTATGAGATTAATGAAGCCATTATATACACAGGAACATGGGAATTCATTCACACAAAGGAAGCAGTATTGTTTCAGGTTTATAATTTATTGTATGAAATAACTTTGTATCACACAAAACTAGCATAAAGTACTAAAAAACAGTTTTAAGCAAAATGTCTCAAAATACTACAGATCATCTTGTTTTTCTTTTCATCAAGCAACACATTTTACATAACATGTCCATCCAGCTTTCTTCTTGCCCACTACAGAAGAATGTACCTAGTAAAGGATCAAATGAACTGCAAGAAGATGAACAAGAACTTTTTAAAAACATAAATCAGCACTAGTTTTGATTTTTGTTTTCCTTTAAAGTTTACACATCCTTAGTACATTCTGAAGGCCTTCTGATCTAAATAACTCTTAAATAATTCAGTAATACTGAATAATACGATTTAATAAATTGGGCTTTTTAAAAAAAGCACAGTCCGCAGTTAAATTTAAGGAAAATGGGAATGAAAATGGATCTACCTGATCCAGTAGTGGCTGATAAATTGCCATGAAAAATGAAGAACGCATATGGTAAATAAATATGGAAAAAAAACACAGGAAAAGGGGAAATAAGATCAAATCTAACACAGAACTGTTAGTTTGTTGAGATTTTTTTCCAAGCTGAATACTGAACCTTTAGTCATAATGAGATCAACATTCATTGAGTTGATTCATGGCTTTTACATAATTTTATGCTGGCATTACTGGCTTGACTGACAGAAGTACAATTCTTGTTACAGCAAATATTTACAAATATTTTAACAAAACAGCACATCCAAGCAGCTGAATCAGCTTTATAAGTTGCCTTACTAACACTACCATCACACAGAATTTTTCTTTGGCGGTCTTTACTATATAGATAATACTTAAAATCATAGATAATATTTAAAATTAAAAGATGACTGTACTGTAAAAGCATGCATACACTCTACTAGAAGTAAGAATTCAGTGAAAACTGTATAATGGGATCTATATTTAGACTAGGGAAAAAAAAGAACTTCAACCTTTCTTTATAATTACTTTTGCACTTCTCAAAGATTGAAAGTTTCCCTTTTTTGCATTGAACTATTATTCAAGGTAAAGTATTAGTTCCAATTCCTATTTATCAAACAGATAAAATCATTGCTTAATTTCATATCATACTACACCATTAAATTCCTCTTTTGCACAGTGGTTCATCCTATTAACTATTTTTTTGTCTTGTGAGTCATTTTGCTTATATGACAACCACAATAACAGTATTTGAGTTTAGTGTTCATTGCTTAGACCCCCGAGACTTCTCTTCTCCAAGCATCTGTAAGTCCAAGCCCTTGCAGCATCTCCCCATATGACAGATGTTTTACTCATTATCACGGCTTTTCACTCTGCTCTCTCCAGTATACCTAAGTCTCTGTTGCACAGGGGAGCCCACAATTAGATCCAACACTCCAGATGTGACCTCACCAGTGCTGTGCAGAGGGGATCACTTCCTTCAACTTGCTGGCAATGCTCTGCCTAGCATAGCCTAAGGGGGCTTTGGCCTTCTTTGCCATAAGTGTGCACTGCCAGCTCCTGTTCAACTTCTTGTCTACCAGGACTCCTCACGGTCTTCTCTGCAGAGCTGCCTTCCAGCTGGTCCGCCTGCTGCCTCTAATGTTATTGCTTTCCCATTTTGCATCTCCAATTGTTGAATTTCATGAGACTCCTTTTTATCCGTTTCTCAAGCCTGCCAAGGTCATTCTGAATGGCAGCACAACCACCTAGTCTACCAACTGCTCCTCCCAATTTTACAACATCTGTATACTTGCTGAGTGTGTGCTCTACCATATCATTCAGATCTTTACTGAAGATTTCAACTAGTATTGACCCCTAAGATCAGTTAGTGACTAGTGACTGGGCTTCAGCTGAAGTTTACTCTTGGAGCCTGGTAGGTCAGCCAGTTTTCAATCCACCTCACTGTTCACTTTTCTAGTCTGTACTTCATCAGTTTTTCAATGAGAAGTCATGGAATACAGTATCAAAAGCCTTGCTGAAATCATACAAACCATGTCCATTGCTCTCCTCTACCCATCAAGCTAGTCATTTCATTGTAGAAGACTATCAGGTTGGTGAGGAGTAATTTCCTCTTCGTAAATTCAAGCTGACTACTTCTCATCTTTAATATGTTTGGAAATCCTAAGCTTGAAACTTAGAGGATCATGGAACCTCTAAGAATCCTACCCAAAACAAGATGTTCAAAATTTCCATACCTCCAGCCACGGACAAGAGCCCAGTCCCTGTTTAAACCAGAACCTCCAAGATTTCCCAGCCCTAGCACCCTGATATGTGCCTGAAAAATTCAGTCAGGTAGTTCAAGAAATGCAAAATAGTATAAAGTATTTGTCCACTGTAATAACAAGAAACTTCAAACTTGTTGCATCCCTGGAGGTTTAGAGAAGCAGCATACATAACACCACAGTAATGTCTGAGCTCTGATCAAGCTGTCTAGCTTGTCTATGGTGACAGAGCTGAGTTCAGCATGGTCTAAGCTACCAAAACCAGAAGATAAAGCTGCGCTGGATCTTGTACCAACACATGAACCGCCAAAGTGAACAACTAGCCACTCATCATGCCCTAATAGGACATGGGTTTCGCACTATTTCTCTTAAATAGGAACCACAGCCTTTTCACTGGAAAGAAGGTTTTAATCCAAAGGGAAGTCCCTTTCTCTTCATCAGTTTCTGGGCTTCAAGGAGTCACGTAAGAGCTCTCTGAATCAGTGCCTATCAGTTTACAATAACCATCAGTATGCTCATTATAAGGCAATTAAGATTTCTTCCTTCCTACATTGCTTTTAGATTGAGTTGATCTAGATAAAGATTAAATCTAAACTTTATATTAAATTGCTACAAAATAACTGTTACCAGTACAGGAAAAGGTTAAAAGCCAGTTCAAAAAAGTATTTATAAACTAATGGAATATCTCAGTATCATATAATTGCTTGCTGCATGCAAAAGATTGAAAGGCCCTAAAGTGTTATTATTTCATTTCCCACATACCACTTAGATTAGGAAGATTGAACATATTCAGAATTGAACTGGAAATTTTAAAAAAAATTGTTTATTCCTTATAAAGCCATTCTAAATTAATCCTTGCTTGACTCTAAGATACACAGCTTTTTACAAAGATCTCTGTTCTCAGAGAATAAAAGTAAAGAACGCATAATATAAGTATTCCAGTGAACAAGCTAAACCAACTTGCCAAAGCACATTTTTATTCATCATAAAACTTGTCTTAAAGACACTTAAAACTATAGCACACAAGTTCTAAATTAGACTCAGGAATATGCAAACTGACAGCCACAAGGACAAACACATACCCTTAATAATCGACTCAGCTGCATACAGATCCCATTTGTAGGTCACCTAAAGGACAGACAAGTCTCATTAGATTTAGCACAGCAGGAAGGAATGTAAAACCAATAAAACAATGCCCTGAAGGCAATTTGTTACATTTAAAATACCATAAACAAATGGTAGCGTCAATTTCTTAATTCTGGTAAAATATCACTGGCAAGCCAAGAGAACAGAAATTGCAGAAATTACTTGAGACTCCAGAGAAATCTTTTTAAAAATACTTAGATCTGCTTAGAATTCATTCGAAACCTACAGTTATTTTCAACCCTTTGAAGAATCATAAAAACTTGATATTGCATCTATTCTCCCACATGTATTTTCATAATTCCTTAAAAAATGTATTTCTACTCTGTAAGTTTATTGTGAAACAAATTAATTTTTATAAGGCTTGTGATGATAAAAAAGACAGCCAGGGAGAGACCTCATTATTTCTTTTACTAATATAGGTGCATTTTTTCAGTAGTGCAAGACAATAACTGTTAATGAGAATCCAATTCATCAGTGGGAGTCAGTGATACTATAGCTCTGGCTTTGCATGAGCTTCCAGAGGATTAAAAACCATCAACATCTTCTTGAGGACATTAATCAGATCAAGTTAGATGGACAATAAGATGATTAATACTTGCTTAGAACTTGCAAAACACCCACCTTTCATGTCTGCCTTTGCACCCTTAAGAGGTTGACAACCCCAGTATTAGGCTTTGCAATAAAATGGCAGAAGACTAAAACTAGCACTTACCTTAGACACTAACAGTCTTTGCTAGCAATGTCTTCAAAATGACATACAGCAACATGGACTGATACAATAATTCCCATACATTTGCCTCTGGTTTTACTGTAACTTCCTTTTAGGTTAAATAAAATATTACTACATTTTCTGCATTTGTTTGTCCAAAGTCTGAGTAACATTTTTCTTTCTTTTTTGAAATGCACTGAATAGGATTCCAAAAGTTTCAGTGCTGGAAAGTAAACCTTACAGCATGAAAAGACCATTGTAGATATCAGCATTTCAGTCTCCAAGTAACCAGTTATTTGATTTTAACATAAGAATTCTTCTAACAGCTTTCCTTTCCATCTCCTAAATTGTGTATTGCAGTCAGATGAATAATATCACCTTTCTCATTACTCATCATTTCTCCAAGGAATTATAGCCCTTTAAAATAAAAAATTAACTTACTTCCCTACAACTTGTACTGAAGAAGAAGCAGCCAGAGAATGAATCTAGCCTGAGAAATCTTAGGTGTCCCAGTTTACATACTGTTGGGAGGAATCAATGTTTTGAACTTCACTTTAAGGATAAAGGATTACTGATTATCAATTTTGTTGCAAGGTTTCTTTCTAATTACCTGTTTCTAGATGGCTTTTACACAGAACTTCCAGTAAACCTGTAACAGATTACCACTTAAAAACTTTTCAAGAAACAAGACTACCTAAGCTGTGTCAAAAGTGTCCTCACATCCTCTAAGGTTCACAATTTCTGAGATACAAAACTATTTTTAATTAGTCTGAAGAAAGCACAGAAGAATAAAAAATTAAGAATAAGTTTTAAAATAAATTCTAAATCCTAAGCCAGATATCAGCAAATAATTTTTAATGTGGCATCCTAGAGGAAAAAAAAATATTAGCTAAGCCCATACCACACTACCTGAATATATTTCTTTCATAATCTTAGATCCTATAAGCTAATTTCAGATACAAGCTGCTATAAGCTTTATGAAACTAGTAAAGTCAGAGAGAAAAACCTTGCTAGCTACCACAAGTGACCCCATTTCTTACCAGTCAGGAAGGCAGTGACTGTCTGCTCCTCTTTTAATACTGAACAAGATGCTAAATCCAGTCAACGTTTCTATGAAGGTATGGACATCCATAATGTCTCTGGATATTCTCATGTTGATGAAGAGGTGTTCTTGCAATTTAGATGAGATTTATTCAAAAGGCAGGCAACCACAACAGAGAGCTTCTTGATTTAACTCTAGCCATTGACTGTTTTAGTGTTAATTCATTTACAACAACTTTTAAGGCCAGTTAACACAATAGTACTGTTCTGAGCAGCTATACTGCTTTGTTGTTTCAGTAAAGTGGACTTGCATTCTAGCCCAGCCGGAAGCAATTCAGATACAGCCAAACCAGGAAGAACATTTGGACTGCCATATTATACCAGTAAGTAAGATGGCCCTATCCACTCTTGCAGCCCAGGTGAGGTACAAAAATCACAGCAGAAAACTAAGCAGGAAAGATCATAGAATCATGATGTTAGAAAAGAACTTTGAGATTATCAAGTCCAACTGTACCTGTCTACTACCAAATCACATTCCTAAGATCTCCATCTACTTGCCCTTTAAATACCTTCAGGGATGGACACTCAACCACTTCCTTGGGCAGCCTATTCCAGTACTTGATAAGCCTCTTGGTGAAGAAGTTTTTCCTGGTGTCCAATCTGAACCTCCCCTGGCACAGCTTGTGGCCATTCCCTGTCCTCCTATCACTTGGGTGAAGAGACCAACACCCATCTCTCCACAACCTCCTTTCAGGCAGTTGTAGAGAGCAATGAGGTCTCCCCTCAGCCTCCTCTTCTCCACGCTAAACAACCCCAGTTCCCTCAGCTGCTCACAAGACTTGTTCTCCAGCCCCTTCACCAGCTTCATTGCTCTTCTCTGGACACGCTCCAGGACCTCAATGCCTTTCTTGTAGTGAGGGGCCTAAAACTGAACACAGTATTTGAGATGTGGCCTCATCAGTGTTGAGTACAGGGGAAGAATCACATCCCTGGTCCTGCTGCCCATGCTGTTACTGATATAAGCCAAGATGCTCTTGGCCTTCTTGGCCCCTGGGCACACTGCTGGCTCATGTTCAGTCGACTGTCAACCAACACCCCCAGGTCCTTCTCCTCCAGGCAGCTTGCCAGCCGCTCTTCCCCAACACTGTAGCACTGCACAGGGTTGTTGCACCCCAAGTGCAGGACTCTGCACTTGGCCTTGTTGAACCTCGTCCTGTTGACCTCAGCCCATTGATCCAGCCTGTTCAGAGCACTCTGTAGAGCCTCCCTGCCCTCAAGCAGATCGACACTCCCTCCCAGCTTAGTGTCATCCGTGAACTTAGTAAGGATGCATTCGATCCCCTCATCCAGGTCATTGATAAAGATATTGAACAGAGCTGGACCCAGCACTGAGCCCTGGGGGACACCACTTGTCATCAACCTCCAGCAGGATTTAACTCCATTCACCACTACACTTTGGGCGCAGCCATCCAGCCAGTTTTTAACCCAGCAGAGGATTCGCCTGTCCAGGCCAATGGCAGCCAGTTTCTCAAGCAGAATGCTGTGAGAAACAGTGTCAAAGGCTTTACTATCCACAGCCTTTCCCTCATCCACTAAGTGGGTCACCTTGTCATAGAACACAATCAGGTTAGCGTGTCAGATGACACACTGGCATTCTCTCTCACTTTGCAGAAGAGAGATCTTCTATATCTTCTACATTACCCGTTTCTATTCCTTTTATATGACATTACTAAGCTATGGACTTATCAAATTACCATTTGATCTTCTTTTCCATGCTCTTCTCTGAATGCTCTCTATTTATCAACAGCTGCACAAAGTATGAGGCCAGATCTGACCATAATACTCTAGAAGCACTTGTAATACTAGAATATCCCTTTTCTAATTTCGTTTTCTTGTTTCTGTATCTGTGGTTGACATAAGGTATTTTATCCACAGTGGAAATTTGCTATACTCTGTGATTCCTACACCACTTTCAAAGTTACTGCCTTCCTAGAACAATTCTCCAAATATGGCCTATACTATTTTTGTCTCTAAAAACTCTTCTTCATATTTGGTTGCAGCAAAAAGCATACCTTTTGCTTATATTGTTTGCCAAGCAATCCTTATCAATAGGTTACTTCCGATCAATCACACTTTTATTTACAAATCCTTAAATCTTTGTGTTGCCTGCAAACTTTATCAGACAAATGTTAAATAGGTTCAGGACAGTAATAGTTTCTGTAGAACTGCACATGGTGAGAATTATCTTTTGAAATATATCAGTTATCTAATTTTTAATGTATTTAATGAGGATGAGTATAATTACAGTTATCCTGCTTTTAATTAAGATGCCATGAAGTAATAAGTCAAATTTCTGCCAACCTCATATTGTATCATCACAACAATCTTAATCAGCCAAGACTATAATCCTATAAAAAAGGCTTGAAGTCAATTTGACAAAATAAGTAGATTCCATGTTGGTTGACATTAATTACATTATTCTCTTAACTCTTTATTAAGCTAGTTTTGCCTGTAGCAGTGCATCCTTTTTTTTGTTGATCAATATCGAACTCACAGACTTCTAACTACTCAAATTCTCTCTCTTCACATGACAACATTAATTTTCACTTTGCCCTCTTGAGCATAGAGTGTTCCACAAGTTTATCAATGTTATTGCTGCAATCCAGAATTTTGCTAGGCCAAGTACTAAAACTCAACACAAATACCTCATTATTATGGAATATGAAAACATCATCTGTTTATTTGGCAAAGGCAGAATAGCCTTACGTATTGAACATTTCTCTACATTTCTGTATATATACATTTCCTTAGTAAAGTCTCAAAATCATCAGACAAGGGATTGGTTGGTTGGTTTCCTATGTGCCCTTCTCTCTCAATTGTCAGGCTACAACTTTTCACTTCCCCAAAGTTACTTCCATTTAATATTCAATAGTCTTCTTTAAACTGATTCAGGCTGATGAACATTTCAGATTTACAGAATTGCTAAATTCAAAACTCTTTACTAAACAAATACAATCAAGTTATGATCACACATTGCACAAAATGCATTTTAGTTTAATAAGGAGTTTCCCTCTGTTATACTAAGTTATCATACAGGTGACCTTTGCATGGATATTTTTGTATTACTAGAAAATAAACTGTTGGTTTTAGAAATGGTGAGGATTTTTTGCTCTGTCATCATGAAGCCTTTAAAAGTGTACCAATCTTTTAAAAATGTTCTTACAGTGCACTTTTCATCTGCATTCTACACACATATATATATTACACTCCAACAACTGCATTCTTGTTACATGGTTTTATACTTTTAAGAGGATGTTGCCCCACAACATTTAAGGTAATTTTGTTCCAAAGGTGTCAAGCACAGAGAAAGTGAAAATGCAGTGTTGACAGTGTCATTCTGTTTCTTTTCTGACATTCTGATCCTAAATATATTATAAATAGGTATATAACAACTACATTTATAATAAATCTTATAAATATTTATTACACTGAAGTAATTTGAATGTTCCTGCCTGGTTGTTTTCACTACAAAGAATGATTTTGATTTTGTAATTTGCTACCAAAAGTAAACAAACTACGTCTTGCTTTAGCTCCACTGGTGACTTCAAAATGTTACTTTTTCTAATGCATTGTAAATAGACAGCTCTTGTCAGAATAATTCGACTTACTTCAAGAAGACAGTACATATGCACATCTAAGTAACTTTTTCCCACAGCTCTGGGTCACTTAATGGTGCGTGGGTTGTGCACCTAATAAATAAACTGAATTCTTACAAATATCAGGTCTTCTCACTAAAGACTGAAGATTCGCATAAGATGAAGTGTTTATAATATTTGGACTTCCACTGTTTGGAAACTGTTCTCCACCTGTTCATTGACTGCAATTTTTGTTCCACATCCTCTGAAACATCAACTGAAAAATGAGAACTGAAATAAACAATCCTTGATCAGGATGGAATATCTTTTTGCCTTATTGAAAAAATAAGACGGAAGCCATTGGAAGGACATCATTTACTGGTACATGAAATATAAATTATCTCAGGCTTGGAAGCCTTACAGAAAAAAAGCAACTACATACTACAAATTGCAATATTATGACAGCTAAGAGAAAGTTCTGCTTCTGAAAGATGATCAGTAACAAACAGCAATAGCTCCTAACAATTCCATAGGCAAATGTCACTTGAGAAAACTGTCAGTCTTCTGCACTTCATTAAACTGCACAGACTTAGTACAACTGCTTATTCAATAAGCTCAAGGGCACAACATTCATTTAGAGGGATCCTGAAAGGTTAGAGAAAGGGACTGACAGTGATCTTGTGAAATATAACACAAACACAGCATCCTGCATTTGCGACAGAATAACCCCACGTAGCAGTCCATGCTGATTCCAAAATATTCAAAACAGCTTTGCAGAAAAGGACCATCTGAACAGGAGTCAGCAGTATGTAGCAGTGCAGAAAACTGACTGGGCTGTATTAGTACGGAAGGAGATTTCATTACAGGGAATACAGGAATTGTTCCTCTGTATTTGGCGTTTTTCAGAACACACTGGAGTACTGTTTCTAGTTTTGGACTCCCCAGCATAACGTATGAGGAACAGGAGGAAACCCTGCACAGGGCTACTAAAATGACGTGAGAGAATTTAGCTTGTTCAGCCTGAAGTACAGAAGATGAAGGGTGGGGAAGAATTATAATTAACAGCCATAGAGAAAAGTAAACTGGACTTTCCTTGCAGATCCTTCTTGGCCTTTTATCCTTTCCTAGTGCAAGAGGCACCAAGGAAAATGCTGACCAAATACTATGAAAAAACAGTCTTCTCCATACAGGGGGATGTGCACTGGAATTGCTTTCCCCAGACAGTCTGTGAAATCTCTGGTTTTGGACATATTCAAAACTCAATGAGACAAGGCTCTGCACTACCATATCTAACTAACCTGACCCCACTTTCAGCAAGGTGTTGGACCAGATGATATCTAGATATATCTTTCAATCTTAATTATTCTTCCATTCTTGGACAAAAGACTACATTGCATCTGCTGGGCATCAGTAGTATCTATAGATAGTGAAGAACTAAATAAATATTATAAAGAACTCAACAAATATTATGACTGTATGTTGTTACCCTTCATCAATGTACCATGCTTTGCAATGAGAAAACCAAAACACCCAGCAAGCAATGTGATGTAAATATGCATGATAGAATCTGTCCCTTAGAAAACTGAATAGGAAAACAGACAATATTCTGTTTCAGAAATGTCCCCAGAAAGATACTCAAAGAAGTTGCTCTATGCAACCAATAGGTAAATTTTGCGACTAAACCGCACAGGAAATTTGCACTACAGATTCAGGAAATTACCTTTGTCTGTAAGACACACTGTCATATTATTAGGAATCATGTCCCACTGGAGGAAATCTGCTGTCAAAGACAGATGGAGTGATTTGAGCTGCTTCCACATTCTTCAATGTGGTAATGAATAAAATAAAAAAGAGAAAACACTTAAAAATTGCATGACAGGACAGCTACTGAGAAAGAATAATGCCCCACCATCCAAAACAATTAAATGGGATACTTTTAAGCAGTAGGGATGTATCCTTTGGCACTTGTACACACACCTACTTGTCAACTACCAGATTATCAGACAAGGAGAACAATGTTTAAAAAATGTTAAAAGATTGTTTCAAGAGGTCTTAAACATTACAGTTTTACTGAATGAAATGAACTGCTTTAAAATAAAACAGTTGTTAGACATGTATTTGGCATCACAGACAAAGTAATATCCAAAAGCAGAGGAAAATAGATAAAAGATACAGAGAGAGGAGGAGAAAGCTCATCTCATAAAAGAATGTTATTAGTTTTAGAAACCATGGATTTATAATTTTACAGATTTTCAGGTTACTGAAGTACCCAACTGGTTTTCCTACTTCCAGATAAACACTGTCTTCATTGATTATCTTGGTAACATCCACCCAAGTCTGTCTATAGCAATAAGCTCTAAAAAAAACCCTCATGATAATCCAAAAACAATTCTGAAACTTGGAGGAGAAAAGTCTAACTATTACAACTGAAAACACACCTGAATTTTTATAATAACATACAAATTTTATTAATTTTCAAAGATATATAAAAAATAGAGGTTATTACTGCCTTTACCTTCCAGAGGTCAGCTGTTCCTTCAACAAGTTTGGCATTTGTTTTACAGTATTTCAGAGCCAGATGTAAACATTCAGTTCCATAATCTAGGTCGTAGTCTGTACACTGTAGCAATTAAAAAAGAATAAATATTCTTAATTTAGTCTTACAGAAATCATATTTCTAAGCAATGACAGATTTTATTTCATTAATTAAACCTCACAACTCAACAGTCCTGTCTGGAATAATGCATGCTGTATTAGGTAGGTAGGTTCAGGATGGATCAGAAATAAAAAGTCCAAGAAGTTTATACCAAATTCTAGCTATCCAGCAAAGTGTTACAGAAGACAACAAACAATTTATAACCACAAATTATTTCAATTTAGTGCTTCAAGTATCTTGCTACATCTTTTTGTTGTTAACTAAATTAATGAGAAGTTACATGTATAAAAAAATAGTCATCAGCCTTCTGGTGACAAACTTTTAGAGTATAGGAACAAGTTAGTAACTTGTAGAAGCATGACACTTCTCAAATGCCTTGTCGGTTTTGGTTTTAGCAGCACCAAAAAGGGTAGTAGTAACTAAGACCTTCTGTATGCCTTACATGTTTCCCTCTACATTTTTTCTCCAGTTATCTGCACACAAAGTAGCAAAGTTGCACACTGCTCCATGAGCCTTCCGAATTAAAAAAAAAAAAATAAATATAAAACAGAAAAATGTTGTCCACTAATTAGTCATCTAGAAGAGGCATTCTTGTCTCAACACACCCTTCCCAAGCAGTCTGGCTTCTTACAGTTAGTGATTATAATACTCCTATTTATGGAAAACTGAGTAAGGAGCAGAATGTCTCCAGCCAAAACACAGGTAGGTACAAAAGCAGGAGCCAGAGGCTGGACTACCTCAAGATTAATTGGCCTGGTTAAAATAAAGTTCTAGTCTATTTTAATAGCGCTAAACTACCAGTCCACCTAGAAACATTAAAAACATGCAGCAAGGAAGGATAATTCAAGATGGGGTGTTTCATAGAAATGGATGGTAAGCCCACAGGCTGGATAGCCCAGTATCCAGTCTCTTTCCACTGTCAACACCTGCTAGACAGAATAATTAAGTAAGAACAAAGCAATCATATCTTCTGACTTTCCCAGAATACTCCCTTGGCCTCACATAAAGCTATTATCCTGGCTTAGGAAATCCCTAAATTCACAAGTCCCAAGGGGCATGTTGAACAAGAAGTGGCAGCCTTAACAGTCCTCAGTGAATCACAGCAATTGTGAACTGAGTACTCCATTCAGTTTTGGGACCCCCCAACATAACGAGGACATGGAGCAAGTTGGAACGGGTCCAGAGGAAGGCCACAAAGATGATGAGAGGGCTGAAGTACTTCTCCTGTGAAGACAGGCTGAGAGAATTGGGATTGTTCAGCGTGGAGAAGGGAAGGCTCCAGGCAGACCTCATAGCAGCCTTTCAGTACTTAAAGGGGCTGTACAAGAAAGCTGGAGAGGGACTTTTTACAAGGTCATGTAGTGATAGGACGAGAGGGAATGGCTTTAAATGGAAAGAGGGAAAATTTAGATTAGGTATAAATTTAGATTAGGTATAAGGAAGAAATTCTTCACCATGAGTTATGAGGCACTGGAACAGGTTGTCCAGAAAAGTCATGGATGCTCTGCTCCTGGAAGTGCTCAAGGCCAGGTTGGATAAGGCTTTCATCTACTCGAAGGTGTCTCTGCCCATGGCAGTGGTGGCGGAACTAGATAATCTTTAAGTTCCCTTCCAAATCAAACTATTCTATAATATTCTATAAGTAATCAAGATACAAGAAGAGTCAACAGAAAATATAACAGAATAGGGAACTCTAGGTCCAAAATACATAAAGTGGAGCGATCTCTCAAGTACAGAAGTTCAGAGATAATTTGCCAATGAAACCAGAAAGAGCTTACTGACTTAACGTTAAAGTCCAAATACTTATTGCCAAAATATTTCTTGTTTTGTTTTTAAGGAAAATTTTCTGGTAGAATGCAAACTATTTTCTACTAATACAAATAACATACAGATTAAAAAAAAAAAAATTTTTTGCCTCAGATGGGAAGAGAAAATTTCAGAAAAAAATATCTGTGAAAGAATTTCCTTTGAATTAAAATCAAGTTACATTTTAAAATATATGTGTAACAAACCATACTAGAACAAGACTAAGCAATTCCAACTTTTTAGCAAGGCATTAATTACAGATAATTAGTAGGGTGTGGAAAGTTCTATAAATGGGTTTAAGCATCTTGAGGGTATTTCTGGCTTCAAGGGATGAAATATGACACAAAGTAATAATTAAAAACATATTTCACTAACACTTGTACATCATGGCATTTACCACTCTAATTATCTATAATTTTTTAAACCTAAACATATTGTCACAATGTACTCTTCTCCAAGTCTGATACACTGATGTCAGAGGAGAAGGATCAAACAGAAGTACCAGCTCATGACCAGCCTACTTTATGTATTAACTGTATGCTAAACAGACCTACAGGTGAAATTTCAAAAACTTGAAAGCTTCTATATTGTTCTAAGAAATTCAGTTAACAAATTAAGCGTTATCAAGGAGTGCCTGTAATAAGAAGTTGTATAAACCTGCTGACCTAGGCATGCAAACATCCCATCCTAAGTCTTCCGATTGTATTTCATTGTCCATCCAGAGCCATTTTACATTACAACAATCTGTTCAAAACTCTTACTGTTTTCAAAGGCATTCTAATCAGTAGTTTTGAGGACCAACTTTTTGGTAGGTAGTTTTTCGTTTGTTTTCCAAGACTGGATGTTTGAATAAAGTGCTATGGATGGAGTGAGATCCAGATTTTAACATTACACCAATTCTTCTCCTGGCCCCTAGATCAGTTTGAAAATATTTTGATAAATAATATTACTTCCTGAAACACAAGCCATACTATTGTTCCTTAGTTGTAAACATGGAACTAGGAGTTAGAGAAAAGAGCAATTACACAGCCCCTATCTCCCTGGTACTTACTAGTAGTCCATAAGTGAACTCGTTTCCAAAATAATACTTTGAACAAGAAAAACTATAAAGCAGCAGCATTTAATATTAACAACTGCTTTTACTGTTAACATGCACTGTTGTAGCCCTACAATACACTACAATACACTGTTGTGTATCTTCACATTGATAAAGATTTTTAATGGATATATGGAAACTGGTAACTATACAGCCACTTTCTTAATTTTTCATTATTACATAGTTTCATAACAAGGAAACAATATTTTTTTATGTATTAACTGAAAGAAAAACTTCAGATTTGCTCCTTTACACAGGAAGGTTTAAAGCCTGTATAAGGCCAGTCTTTTACACAGCCAGTGGACAAAAAAGTGTAATCTTTAATACTTTTTCCATTGTCAGCAAAAAGTGTCTCCTTTTTCCTCTGCCATGTAAATCCATTGTAGAACAGTATCAGAACACTTGCAATTGACATGCATAACTAATTAACAATAGCAGAGCTTTATGATTTTTCCAAATCAAGTTTCCACTGCTGAAGTACCATAGTATATCAAGAATATTCATCGTCAGGAACATCTGACTAAATTAAAAAAGAAGCAGACACAAGCTCTTGCTGAACCTGAATTTGCCTTTTCTTACTGTAGTTTATAAAGATTTTTTATTTTTGCTGTATTGATTACTACGGAAACCAAAAAAATGCTTAATCTCCTAGAGGATTTACAGCAAGTCCTCAGCCTACACCAATACAACACAAAAATAAGAAATAACAGAAGCAGCAAAGAGAAGAAGGAAACACATGAACAAGAAGAGTGAGATTAATATGAGTTCAGGTAAGCTCGTCTCTGAAACAATTTCTTCTGTTGTTAATTATTAAAACTGCTGTGACAAACATCCAGATGCACTAGTGCTTTACAGTGAAGTCATGACCAAATTAAGCAAGCTCAGGTTTCTATAGACCTGCACCTACACCCTAAGGCCTCTCACTCCAGTAACTCCAAGTGCCCTCTCCGTACATGCCATGATTCTCCTGCACTCTACATCAGATCCCCTCAATACTTCTCGACTGCACACTGAAATATTTTTGTATTCAAGTTGCTTCTAAGTCCACTAAATACCCGTTGAAGAACTTATGCTAAAAAAAAAAAAATATTTACTTAGATTTAGGTTCACCATGGAATCATTACACTGAAATAAGGTAACTAGACAATTACAAAAGACTGCCATTTTCTAACTCTGACCTCAAAACAAAACAAAAGCTGAAGTATAATCACAAGACTAGATCCTAGTTCCAGCATCCTTAAATGACTGGATGAAAGAAAGATCAAGTTTTAAAATTCTTTGAGAAAGCAAAAAAGCTAAATTTTCAATTCTTAAATCCATGCCTTAAGATACTTGCAGATACCCTACAGGAATATTATGATAGGTTTGTATCATTGCCTCAAGTTGTACCAGGGGAAATTTAGATTGGATATTAGAAAAGCTTTCTTTAGCAAAAGGGTTATCAAGCACTGGAACAGGCTGCCCAGGGAAGTGGTTGACTAACGGTCCCTGGAGGTATTCGAAACATGTGTGGATGAGGTGCTTAGGGACATGATTTAGTGGTGGACTTGGCAGTGTTAGGTTTATAGTTTGACTTGACAATCTTTTCCAACCTACACGATTCTATGATTCAAGCCCACTCCTTAAGTCTTAACCTTATAATGTATGACAGAAAATACTGTCTGCTACTGTTTCTCTCTCTGCAAAAGGAGAACTCCAAACCAACTAGTCATTCTGTAAAAGAAGTACTCAACTTTACACTGAAATCACAAATCCACTAATATTATCTTTTTGAAAAGCCCTAATTCTGTTTGAAAATCAGATGGAAAGCCCTAACCCCTATGTAGCCAGAATAATCCATAATTCAGTCTTTCCAGAGAATGAGGTCTGCTATGTTCTCCTAGACAAATCATGATCAGCCTGTAGAGAGAGGGGAAGAAGTGCAGCTTTGCTATTAAGGAATAAAAACTTAATCATAACTGGAGGTGCTTTGCTGAGGAAAGAATGGCATTAGTAGGCATAAACAGGAATATGTCAAGGATTGCATCCACATTACCCATTCAGTGTGCACGAGAGGCTCTGTTTGGTGCAAGTCTTTCCTGCATCCCAACTCAGAATCATACAAAATACACTTAACTTCTGCTGGAGAACTCAAAGTCATTTCCCTTCTGTTATAATCAAGGTGAAAATTATATGCAAGGACTACCCTAGCAGTCAGGATTCAGCATGCATTGCATTCATATGACTGACAATTGGGATGAGTATCATTGCTGGTGAAGTTGCAGTTTACACGTACAATCCTGAAACAACACCAAATTTCCAAAAATCAGACCCTTCCCTCAGTCTTTCTCTTTGTGCCACACCAGTAGATATATTCTTAATGTTACTCCAACAAAGTCCACACAAACTAACATAATAAAAATGAGAATATAAACTAGGTGAGAATAAACAGTGGTACTGGTATGAAGATGAACTATCTGATGCAACTAGGAGCTAGCAATTAACCAGACTGACCTCATAAAATAGGCCTTGACCTCATAAAATAGGCCTTGAGCATGAGAAAGTATTGATTTTTCTGATAACAGAAAAGGGTACACAAGTAGTTTGGAGCACACAGCTGAACATGGAATTCCAGACCTCATATACAATTTCAGCTTTTTTTAAAAGTTATATTTCAGTTACAATGTCAAGAAGAAATCAGAAAATAATATTTTATGTGACAACAGCAGTCAAAATACTGTGTTAGGACTCATTGCTTACAGTTTAAAAATTATCTTGTATTTTGGAAAAATCATAGAAACACAGAATTGTTTGGGCTGGAAAAGACATCTAAAGGTCATCCAGTCCAACCTCTCTGCAATAAGAAGAGACATCGTCTACTACATTAGGCTGCTCGGAGTCCCATCCATCCTGACCTTGAATATTTCCAGGGATGGGGCCTTTACCATCTCTCTGGGCAAGTCGTTCCAGCATTTCAACACTCTCATTGTAAAAAATTTCTTACTTCTACTCTCTTCATTTTAAAACCATTACCCATTGTCCTATCACATCAGGCGAAAGTTTGCCCCTATCGCTCATTCCTACAGGCCTCCTTTAAGTACTGAAAGGCCATAATAATGTCTCATTAGAGCCTTCTCCAAGTTTAACAATCCCAATAGTCTCAGCCTTTCTCCATAGGAGAGGTGGTCCACCTCTCTGACCATTTTCGTGGCCCTCCACTGGACCCATTCCAACACGTTCATGTCTTTCCATGGACCCCATGGCTGGATGCCGTACTCCAGGTGGGGTCTCTCCAGAGCAAAGTAGAGGGGCAGAAACACCTTCCTCAACGTGATGGTCACACTTCTTTTGATGCAGTCCAGAATATAGTTGACCTTGTGGTCTGTCAGGTCATGTCCAGCTTTTCATCCACCAGTATCCTCAAGTCCTCTGCAAGGCTGCTCTCAATCCCTTCAAGTTCCAGCCTGTATTGATACCAGGGGTTACCCCAACCCATGTGCAGGACCTTGCACTTGGCCTTGTTGGACCTCATGAAGTTCACACGGGTCAATTTCTCAAGCTTGTCCAGGTCCCTCTGGACGGCATTGTGTCCCACAGGCACATCAACGGCACCACTCAGCTGGATGTTGTCTGCAAACTCTCTGAGGGTGCACTCAATACAACTGACTATGTCATTAATGAAGATTAATTGAACAGTACTTGGAAAAAAGTTAAATGGACAGGACAAAGACAAGAAAACCTTGTGCCAGTATAGACTAACCTAAATACCCTGTGGCTGTCTAAGAAAATGTGAGGAAGTGATTTTTCGTATTCTCCCAGTAAAGAGATTTGTAAGTTCATCCCATTGTAAAATTAAGCAACCAACAGAGAATTTAATCAGGCTTAGAAGCAGAGGTGAGTCAAACTCAGGCCAAGTTAGAATGTATGTTTTATTTTAATTTTTTTTATATTTTTGTAATTTTTTTTGTTGTTTTTTCTTGAAATTGTACAAGATAATAAATTGCCCATTTCCTTGTCTTTCAACACACTAAACTGCCAGTAGCTATGCGATTAAAAGCTGTAGCGTCACTACCTTTTTTTTTTGCTCTCTCCAAACAAGCAGCAGATGACAATTTATATGGGTGGTCTCTCATATGCTGAATACAGTGATTTTCACTCAGTATTCAGCATTTTTTAAGCCTGTGCCAAATATGGATCCAGTACAGGTATCAGGGTAAATCCAGTAATACTTACAACAATACTCTTCATAATCCAGTCTGATTTCCAACTTGGATAATTGCAGTGTGTCTCCCTAACATACACCCTCCAAGCCAAAATGCCTTTTCACTGCTACAGACATGCCAAGTTTCACCCAGACTGGAGCAGTTTCGCATTATTGCACCAAGCAGTTCCAAGGGATAATACGTGAATTCACAAAGTGCCTTGAGATCCTATAGGATGAAAAATGCCATAAAATGGAACTAATTATCACATAAACAAAAAAAAAAAACACCTTTTTTTTTTTTTTTCCCCCTTATGCGAGGCATTAGAATTTCTCCAAACATTCTTGTGGCAGAAATTAATTAGGGCAAGGTGGGGATCCATTCAATATCCTGGCTCTACCATTGCGCCAAGGAACTAATCAAATACAGAACTATCTAAACTAGCACACTTTTCTCAATAGACCACCAATCTAGCTTCGGGTTTTCAGTAAATGGAAGCATTATTGACAAAATTAATTTAGAATATTTATCTGAAAAGAATTCTGTAGAATTGGGTAGGTTTTATGCATAGGGAAGAAGAAGAAAAAAAAAATTTATTCCTCTAAATGTCCAGATCAAACTGCTTAAATAAAAAGATGACAAATGAAGTAACCATAAGATCTCTTTGGAAAACATCTCAGAACTACAACCTGAAGACTGTACAAATTAGGATATTCATTTAGGTGAGGGTGATAACCTCATATTTAGGCAATGACCTGTATGAATCAGCCTGAAGAGAAGCAAATCAAAATCTTCTGCAAAACCGCTTTATTAAAAACTAGGTCCATTGCAATATTGCATCAAAACCAGAAAATTCCCAATTTTCAGGAGGAATGAAATGGAACAGAACTCTGTTCTTCTGCAGCTCCAAAGAAATTATTTGTAATTGGGAATAAAACCAGACATAAAATCTTAGCCAAAAAGGACCACAACAATGAAAGGGCGCTGTTAATAAAGTAAAAACTTCTCAAGTAAAGAGAAACGAGATACTAGTTTTTCTTCCAAAATTTGGAAGCTGCACAGATTTCCTTGTCAAACAATCAGATCTAAAACCCTAATGAGCCATGGACAAATGAGCAGAAAGGCTTCCTTTGTTAGGTTATTTCATATGCTTAGATTGCACATGGAAAAACTCATAGATATTCCCCATCTTGATACAATTATACCTCCAATTAAAATCTGTATTATTATACCATCAAGGGAACTGGAGTAGGAATTTAAACAAACTGAAATAATCCATGCTAGTTCACTATTCAGTCAAGTAGGTTGACTTGGACCAACCAAGTAGATAGTAACACTAAAACTGTACTTACCTATTACATTTTATAGGCAGCTGGAAGTATGCTGCCTTTAGGACTCCATACAAAGAAAAGCACTAACTCGCAGTAGTGTCCTCATATAAGTAGTAGTTTACTATTACTTCAACTAGCTCTTTTCTAATTGTTGTATCACTTCTTGATTCAGTATTTCAGAAGAGAGTTGAATAAAATGAAGAAATTCCATAGACACAATGCAGAATTACGAAATGCAGAATTAGGAGTGCAGAATTAGGAAAAAAATAACAACTATGTTACACGACATGTACTTAGAAGGCCAGGACATATAACTGCAAAATAAAAAAGCAAAGTGGGTGACCAAATCTGTGGATGGTAGAAAAGGAAGTGGATCTCCATACACATATAAATCATATAGAAACTGCAAAAAACATTTAAAGACGAATGAGGCAAACTGATGATCCTCACAACATAATACACTTAAACAGTGTCCACCGCTTTTTAAGAACAAAAAAAGCACATTAGAGCTTATGATAAAATATCTTACCTACATTTTTCCATCTGTTAAAAACAATGATTATCTCTTTTTCAGTGTTTTTAAACTACAAAAGCAAACAGCTCTGACCCATACTACCAATTCATGATCGAATAACATCAGGCAAAAAAATTAAGTATCTTTTTTCCTCTAAGTGACTGTTTACAGAAGGAAAATATCAAGCTGTTCAGTCTTGCCATACTTACATGCCTTGGCTTGCACAAAGTTTAATATTTAGTGAATGTTAAAAAAAAAAAAAAAATGAGGTGCCTTGAATATTCAGATATCTTTAGTATTAGGAGGGAGGTGAGCAGTGTCTTTTTTCAGGATTCCAGCACTAGACTTAAGTGCCAAAATTCTGCCTTGTGTTTTGACCCTTTGGTCCTTTTTCTGAATATGACCCTTGCTCGCAAAGTTGCCAAGGTTTCAGTTAACAATTTGTCCGCTACTGTTCATTTAATCGCCTGTTGCTCCTGGCAATGTTAATTTGACAGACACTGATTTCTTTAACAAAGAATGAACCCACAGGAAAATCCCCAAATCAGTCTAGACATTTTGCCTCGAAGGACTTGCCTGACCTATGCCAAAATATTACTAAACTGCTACAGCTGACTCCACTTCCCCACTACAGAGGATGCTAAAATGCTTCACACATGTTTGAAGAAGAATCTCAGTAATGTTTGCCCTTTCAAAAAGCACATTAGAAGTTTACAGAATCCACATGGAATACACTCCCTATTATTTACATACAGGAAAGACAATACTCTGAGCAAATACTTCTACAATGGACCTAGCATTAGCCAACTTTCTTTCTTACTCTGGCAAAATTTTCCCTGAACATTCTCAAGGGGTTGTTAGACAAGAACAATTCAGAACAATTCATGAAGGCTTTGCTTTTACAAAAAAAAAAAGGTTTTCCTTTTCTTCTACTGAGGATCAAGTTGGATAGTTGACAGAATACCTCTTTTCCCCATCTCAACTCCATCTGAGGACATCTTGTAATGATAGTTTGGGAGTGGAAGAACATCTGCCTCCCAGAATTTAGCATCAAAGTATTTGTTTGATTCTCCCTGACACACTATTATTTTGCATCTTGTCATTACTATGCTTATATATAGCAGCTCTTTCCTATGCTGTAATCTCCCATAAGTAAATGTGATTGCTTATTATCCAAAAAGTGGGCAAAGTTGGCTATGAGCATATGTATTAATTCAGAGTAGTTCCAAAAAGTATTAGTCTTTACGTAGTTTCTACACAGATTAGATAGAATCCCTACGGTCATTCTGTTCCATGTGGCCATCTGTAAGAGTTGAGACATGCATCAGAGAAACATCTCTAAACATGTTGAATCTCATCCTCATTCAATAAATAGTCCTCCTTCCTGTTCCTTTTTTTATTCCTTTTTTATTTCAGCTTCGTTGTTCTGATTAGCTAAATATAAATTTCCGTCACCTACAAATCACTATCAACAGATGATTAAACTAACAACATATGCAATACAAACATGCCCACAGTCTTCCCAGGTACAGAAGACATTGAGGCTACTTGTAAAACAACATATTATCGGGAAAAAAATGTGTACCGAAATTATTTTTTTTAAATTAAGATTGTTTTTAACCTATCACTCTATCGTTAAATAGTGAGCAGATTTTGCCATGCCATCCACATGTGAAGGATTCCTGCAGAATAGCTTTCTAAGATGTCCCACCTTTTCTTCTGCTGTGAGTAGCCCTTCCCTCTTTCAAGGTCCTCGGCTTCACCAAACTGGTCACATTAGTGAACAATCCTATTATATCTCCAACATTCAGACTGACAACTCTCTAACCATCACATCAACTTCCCTAGGCTTTTTGATTACACCTCTGACACAGAAGCTAGTCAGGGTCTTCTACACACCAATCCCATTCTGCCTCCATTTTCAGTTGTTTCTCTGCCAGACCAGGAAAAGCAAAGCTTTTCAATTGTTCCTGCTGCCTTCCTTACTTTGGCAGATACATTGCAAATACACAATGCTCTAAGTTTGGGTACTTCAGCCTTTGCCTATTGCGGTTGTGTTACTTTGTATACTAATGTGACATGACACAACAAGATGCTTTGTGTTAAAGACAAAAGACCTCTGTGCCTTTCACAATGTGTCAGAAATAGGTATTACAGAAATCAGTCTCAGTCTACTCTGATTAAAGGAAAGAGGTAGTCTACCTGACTTCCTGATACTCTAATTCCTTAAAAGATACTGCTCCAGGGGAATGTTTGACTTCTAGTAAGTGAAGCGTTCCCCGCCCCTCCCAAGCTTACAGGATCATACTTCACATTTGCTTCTATTTAATTTAAAAAGCTGAACAGAAACATGAAACTACCTTAAGCAAAAATGAACAAGTCTGGTCTAAGGAATTTATCCTTTATTTGCTATCTTTGGAAAGAGTCGATTTTCAATTAACACACTTTTCTGATTTCTCTTAGGGCTGATAAGAACAGAAGAGAAACATGCATTTGCAAAGACCAGGAATTTAATTCTCATTAATCTAAAAAAACCAAAACAAATCCAACTGGCTAGTTTTGTCCCAGGTAGGTTAGAATTGCAGCAAATCATGGGTTCTTTGATTTTACAACTTTTCCACAAGCTTTACTACTTATCACAGATTTGCAATTTTTATTTAAATAGTTTATCTTGTCCTCTACTAATATTTACTAAAGGTTAGTGGTACAATTCATTACAATATGCAGGAGACAAGAACTCACAAATAAGGACATACCAGAATCAAGAGCACTGATGCAATATTACATTTATCCCCTTCCCACATTTATGTGGCCTTTTACCCAACATGCCAATGAAAAGCCCCTGGCTAAGGTAAAGCCTCCACCTGCGAGATACCACACACGGTATAAATACAGTTCTTTCTACACTTGCAATTCTTTTCGTCTGTTACTGGTCCATTTTGTGCCAAGCACACATCATACAAATAAAAGCTGTAAGAAGGCCTGTATAATTCATCCTTTTCTTGCCTCAGGGCCATCTCAATGCTAAATTCCAAAATCCTACTACAAAGTAAATGGCTGTTTTCCCATGCTTCATACAACCAACAGAACACAGCCATTTGCAACTGAAAGCATTAAGCAGAATTACATAGAGACAGGTGCCTCTATTTGGCAAAATTACATTAGCTGTAATAAATGAATAGGCATAAGTGCTCTATCTAATGACACGTAAGTCAGAGTAGTGATTCTTTTTAAGATCAAGACATCATTTTAGCTCCACTGGCTCTTGTGGGCTCTGAACAGTTGCTTAATTCCAATATTGACTGTAAATGGGTTTAGTCTGGTTTATGTGATGGCTAATATAGAGGCCAAGAGGTATCCTTAGTTACAAGTAAAATGTATAACGATGTAAGAGAAACTTTATAAAAGTGTTAAAATCAGTATCACTATTCTGGAGTGGAAGGAGTAGCTCTTCAGCAGTGGTCTTCTGATCTTGCTGCAATGGAGCAATTATCATTTGAGGTAGAAAAATACTGAAAAGCTTTCCCTTTCCTGCTGCACCTCCACTTACTTGCTGCATCACAGAAAGGCAGATACAAAATACTCCAATTTCTTCTTACACCAAGAAACAACAATGGTTCTCAAATCGCCTGCTTTGCCCCCAGTAAAAAAAAAAACCAACCAAAAAAAATAGGACACTAGTCTTTTTTCCCCTCTCTCCAGCATTAACACAGACATACTAAAAAAAAAAATAAGCTGTTTCCACTACTAACTGATGTTAAAACTGATGCATGATTTCCCCATCAGGATTAAGAAACATTATGGAATTGTGAGAGGAGGACCATCCCAAAGAACAGAAAATTTCAAGTCAATACATCTAGCAAAAGGAGATATGATTACTGGCAACAAGGAACCCTTTTGAAAATAATATAATGTATACCTTCACACAGAACCTAATTCTCCCAGGCAACACAAGCAAAAATTAGGAATACAGAAATTATTTCATAGAACACTTCAGAAGTAATGGATGGAATATTTAACCACGTTTCTGGCTAACTGACCAAACAAGACTCTACTTTGCTGTCACTTCAGTCAAACAGTTCTTCTTCTTTTTCCACAAAGTAGTTGTAAAAAAGAAAACTCAAAGACAGAAAAATCACATAAAAAAGACAAAAGTTCTGGGTTTAAACCTTCAAAAAGCCATGTTAAAGGGTGCCTAAACATCATATATGTGAGTAATGAAGAATGTTTGTTTTAATGAGCTCTCAAAGTCATTACAAAGACAATGGAGTGCATGCAATTCTTAAGTGAGAAAATTTAAATGGTTTCAACAGCACTACTGTAAAGCATAGAAGTTAATAGTTACGATGTTAGAAATCTTGACATCAGAATTAAATCAGAAAGTAACATATACCTCAGCAATTATATGTTTGGAATATATACGTTCTAGGCAACACGGAAGAGGTAAAGAGTGAAAACTAAATTGAGATCTGGCACACAAAATAAGAAGTGTAACAATGAAATGCATGCAAAAAAACTGACTGAACATCCTCAAAATCTGTGCTTGATTTTTGGCACCAAATATAAAGGGAATTTACTGTACTATGTACACATTTTAAGACAATATTGTAAACCAATCTTTGGCACTTGTTATATCTACTTCAATTAATTTTATGTAGAAGGCATGTATTTTCCCCTAAATCATTAATATCATTGTTTAATCAAGCAAGAAATGGATTTTTTTTTCCTACAGAAATTATTTTTAATTCAATAAAGATCATACTAAAGTATTTTTACATATTTTAACAGTCTTATAACTTATGCCTTTCTAGTTCTAAATACATTCAAAAGAGCAATAAATGGAGAAGGAGCGCTAGTCTGCTCTGCTCAGATTGGTGCCAGACAAGAAAAGAAAAAAGAAAGACTATAGACGGCAAACCTGTAATGATCAGAGAACTGACCTTTAATTGAATGTTGTAACTTAGGGATCAAGATACTCAGACATCTTACATTCAATAAAAAAAAACGGATCTGGAAGTACACTCTCCAAATCTACTCACACGAGACAATGCACTGAAATACAGATGGAGTTTAAAAGCAGTATTCCACATTACTCAGTGTAACTGTAAAGGCTGTTATCTGAAGCAATCATTCAAATGGACAGTTTCTTTCTAAGGAATGCACGTTTGACTGTTGTTTTTCCCCACACTGTTGTTGCATAAAGGTCACAACTGTATAAAATAAACAGGAATAGTATTGTGATTCCATGCCAAGTGGGCCAAAATTAATTCCATTCCTAACTTTGTGAATGACTCGCAACATGAGTAACGAATTTTTGGTTTGCTTTGTTAAACTGTGCAATGATACTTACCTACTTCACCAGGTTGCCGTGGGAACTAATAATGGGGATGTTAATACTTAGGAAGAATCAAGAGCTGCATCTATTCCTCCAAAAATCTGTCCTACAGTAGCTTGACTAAGTTTTTCAGGACACCAATTATCTTTTATATTTGTTTGTACAGTTCCCAGAACAATAGGGTCTTAATCCTTGACTTGGACAGCTAGGCACCATTGAAGCATAAATAATTCGGAAACAATGTGAGTTGAGAGGTTTAGCGAAGTGTTATCCTTTCCAGAGCTCCAAGGCACAGAGTATTTAAATTACCAGAATTTGGCCAATGCAAAGGGAACTGGGGACAAGGAACCATAGCCTTGGTTGCTCGCTAACAACTTTGGTGGCTTGTTCTTGAAAGAGCAGGGATACAAAAAGAAGACTGATGGAATGCATATGTGAGAAGAACACGCTATTAAGAGGGGCATGGGGACTGCAAATATAGTTGCCTTTTGAGCAAGGCATTGAGGGCAAAATCTTTTAATGTATTTGCCAGCTCCACTGTATCTGCAAACTAAGAGCAAACAAAGTAGGAAAAAATAGGGGGTTGTTTTTTGGTTGGGGTTTTTTTTTGAGGAACAATATAAACGTGCAATTTACCAAAAGAGATATACAAGAAGAAGAAAGAAACAGTTGTATAACTAACAGTAGCTGTTGTCTTTTGAGATGTGTACTACACACATGTATGGTGCCCTTATCACGAGTATATGCACTATATTCAAGCTAGAGTCTTTCACTTACAAGTTTCAGCTGTATGTTACCATCAACACCAAGAACATCCCCATTTCCCATTAGAAGTAAAAAGACAAGCTAATCCTATCCCTTGAGTAGTTCTTCATCTTAGACAGCCCTTCATCTTCAGCATCTAAGAGCAGCTTCAAGTACTAAGCATTATGAGTATGACACAGAATTTCTGCCAACATTTCAAAGTAAAACAATTACTGAACAACTCAGCCACTGTTTATTCTTCATCATCTGTCCATGCATTTGTTCTAGTGTTGGTGACTTCTAAGCTATATATTCTCCGAAGGTGGCTATCACTAATTTAATGGCTTGTTTACTCCAGAAAACAAAAACTGATGGGAAGCATGACTGTCAGCATTACTAGAGTGAAAAATAACTCCTTCCAAGTGACAAAAGAAGAAAAGCCCTGTTTTCAGTCACTCTGGAAGATACCTGCAGGACAGGCAATTTCCACAAAGTGACGAATGAAAAGGAAGCAGAATGATGAGACAAAAGCCCAGAATGTTTCCAGTAAACTGTGAATACAGGGTGGAACAAACAAAAGCAACCATTCAAAGGGATAAAAGGGTCTATTACGCTACCCACAATTTTTGCTTTTCTTAAGTAAAGATGACATTAAAGCAATATATTAGGAAAAAATGAGAACTACAACAGAGACTACGCAAATATTATTTTCAGGCACTAATCAACGTATGTGCAATACACACACAATGTAAAACAAATTAAACTTATTTACCTGGATGTAACAAGCTAATATTATCCCAATATTTTAGAACAGCCTGTATCCCACCATATTGTTATATATAAAGTCATTGTTACACTGTGCATCCAAAACTCCTTGTGACGCTCTCAGTCAACAATACGTACCCAATGTATTCATAACTTCAAACATATCAGCCCACTCATGTACATAATCTATTTAATGCATAGTAAAAAGTACAGCAAATCAGTCTTTCCGTTTAGATCACAGAATCATAGAATAGTTTGGGTTGGAAGGGACCCTAAAGATCATCCAGTTCCAACCTCCCTGACATGGGCAGGAATACCTCCTACTAGATCAGGCTGCCCAAGGCCCCATCCAGCCTGGCCTTGAATACCTCCGGGGATGGAGCAGCCTGTGCCAGTGCCTCACCACTCTCATGATGAAAATATTCTTCCTTATATCTAGTCTAAATCTGCCCCTCTCCAGTTTATATCCATTCCCCCTCATCCTATCACTACAAGCCTTTGTGAACAGTTTTCTGAACACCATCCTCCAGCTTTCTTGTAGCCCTCCTTCAGGTACTGGTCATTGTAGGATCTCCTCGGAGTCTTCTCTTCTCCAGGCTGAACAACTACAGGTCTCTCAGCCTGTCCTCATAGGGGAGGTGCTCCGGCCCTCTGATCATCTTTGTACCATTCCTCTGGACCTGTTCCAACAGCTCTATATTCTTCTCATGTTTAGAAATCAAGAACTGGACACAATACTCTAGGTGGGGTCTCACAGAGAAGAACAGAGGGGCAGAATCACCTCCCTTGCCCTGCTGGCCACAGTTCTTGTGATGCAGCCCAGGACACGGTTGGCCTTTGGGGCTGCGAGCACACATTGCCGGCTCATGTCAACCTTCTCATTGATCAGCACCCCCAGGTCCTTCTCTGCAGGGACGCTTTCAATCACATCATCCTCCATCCTGTAGTGAAATCACGTATTGTCCTGACCCAGGTGTAGGACCTTGCACTTGGCCTTGTTGAACCTCATGAGGTTCATACAGGCCCACTTCTCCAGTTTGTCCAGGTCCCTCTGGATGACATCCCATCCTTCCAGTGTGGCAACTGCACCACTCAGCTTGGTGTCATCTGCAAACTTGCTGAGGGTGCACTCAATCTTGCTGTCAATACCATTGATGAAGATATTAAACAACACTGGTCCCAGAACAGACTCCTGAGGGACACCACTCATCACGGATCTCCATCTGGACTTTAAGCCATTGACCACTACTCTCTGAATACGACTATCCAACCAGTTTTTTATCCACCAAACCGTCCACCAATCAAATCCATTTCTCCAATTCAGAGAGAAGGATGTTGTGGGGGACCATGTCAAAGGCTTTACAGAAGTCCAGATAGATCACATCCGTCGGTTTACCCGTGTCCACTGCTGTGGTTACCCCATCATAGAAAGCCACCAAGCTGGCCATACAGTACTTGCCCCTGGTGAAGCCATGCCAGCTGCCATTAATCACCTCCATGTCCTTCATGTGCTTTAGCATAGCTTCTAGGGGGATCTGCTCCATGATTCTCCCAGGCACAGAGGTGAGGGTGACAGGTCAGTAGTTCCCATAGTCATCTCTCCTACCCTTCTTAAAAGTGGGCACAATGTTGCCCTTCTTCCAGTCACCAGGGACTTCTCCTGATTGCCATGACTTTTCAGATATCATGGAGAGTGGCTTGGCAACCACATCTGCCAACTCCCTCAGGACTCTGGGATACATCTCATCAGGTCCCATAGACTTATACATATTCAGGTTCCTCAGGTGTTCGTGAACCCGATCCTCCTCTACTGTGGGAAGGGGTTTACCCCCCTGGTCACCACCTTGCTGTCCCATGACACAGGAGTGGTGAAGAGAGCAGCTATCAGTGAAGACTGAGGCAAAAAAGTGGTTAAGTACCTCAGCCTTCTCCTTGTCTGTTGATACAAGGTCACCAT
Organism: Cuculus canorus; assembly: GCF_017976375.1. Taxonomy (NCBI): domain Eukaryota; kingdom Metazoa; phylum Chordata; class Aves; order Cuculiformes; family Cuculidae; genus Cuculus; species Cuculus canorus. The sequence continues at coordinate 129,917,643 of NC_071402.1, read as the reverse complement.
TCTCAGCCATAAGTGGGGGTACATTCTCTTTAACCTTCTTTTGATTGACGTATCTGTAGAAGCCTTTCTTGTTGGTCTTTACTTCCCTTGCCAAGTTCAGCTCCAGCTCTACCTTGGCATTCCTGACTTCATCCCTACACAACCAGGCAGTGTCCCTATACACTTTCCAGGTTAGATCCCTCACCTACCTTGTATTTGGCAGTTTGATAACGGAAATACTTGAATAGATCACAATGATAAAGCAGTGTCAGCAAAAGAATACAGAGAAGTAATATGCATAGTTTGATGCGGTCTGAAATAAATGCCGAATTTCTGTTTTTGAAAGAAAAGAAATAGTTCTTTCTTTTTTTAAATTAAATTAAGTGGAAAAAAGTCTTAGAAAGTTTCAAAGTCTTACCTGTTGGTATGCTTGATAGATTACATCAAATAAGAAAGCCTGAGGCATTTCACTTGCTCTGTACCTGGCACGTTCCAATGAGTGGTCTAAAAAGCCATCTGGAGCAGAGGCAATAACAGTAGAAACCAGAGGACGAATTGCTCCTGCTGCCTATGGAACAAGACACAATAAGAGGCCTAAATGTTATTAATATTCATGTATATCAGTGAGCCACAGTCAAAACAAGTATGAGCTTTCTCTACTTTATCTATCATACACCTCATAAAGCGACAGTTGTACTACTTAGCCTGTATGAGACTTTTTACATCAAAACAGCAACAGAAGAGCACATAAGAACACACTGAAGGTCAGTTTACAAAAAAACTAGTCTTTGATAAATGTCTACTGCAAATACACATATGGATCTAGCATGTCCATTTTTTCAGACCTTCTTATACATAGATACTACATGGTTTCTGCGAGGACAGTTCTAGGCACATTCATATACGAAACAGCAGGAGACACATTTGGGAGGTCTTGACAATCCACAACTTCTATCGTTTTCATAAATTTCCATTTTACTAAACTGCTCAGAAATAACCAACAAGAAAAATTTCAGAAAATTGAGATTGTTCCTCCATGTTAAATTCACCCTGTGAAAAACTGAACATCCACACTTACCAGTGAAGTCACTAGGAATGCAGTACACACCTCAGAAAGTATTCACTAACCAGCAGGATTGTGCCCTAGAATAAATACTCAAAAGTTTGTATTTCAGTTTTGGTTTTGCTTAGATCTGAAATCAATTATACATGTATCTTTGATCTTTTCACCTATATGTAGTATTACAGATCTATGACATCTCTGAAAGAGAGCTCTCCAAGCTGTATTTAGTCATTTTGATACAAGAAAATTACCCACACTTTATTAGTCATTTATCAAAAGCTCACAATTTTATATGGAGCTAAAGGCATTTGGAACAAGAGTTGTCCATACAATAACAAAGAAAAGGATGCAATGGTAGAACATTGCTTATGAAGTCACAGGGCAAAAAGCACGCTCCCTAACAAAGCTAACTACTGAGAATGGTGTCCTTACACTGTACTGTTTATCATCTATTTTTAAGAATAATTGAAAAGAATATCTGATGTTGTTACAAAACCTTTGGAATTATCCAGCATCTTAAATCAGTATACCCAGAAAAACACTCCTAATGGCAAATTCTGACCCTTTTCATTGCAATCACAGATGATCTTCTGAGGTCTAGTGAGCTTTGACACAGAAAAAAAGATAGGTATCTTATCACATAAAAAAGAGCACTGTTATTGTTGATTTCATTTATGTCCTGTTGGCAGATCCCTCCCTCATACATAAGAGACCTGCCCATTCTTCCAAGATTTCCGACCTCGCATAAGCACACAGTGGCAGAATGAGACACCAGAAGCACCAAGTCTTCTTTCTCTTAGAAGAGAAAGAACTGGTTGTCCTCCCTCCCCCTTTCACACTACTGAACAATAAAACAAAGAGGAATGCAGTCCGCATGTTGAGAATTTTATAAGCTCTAAAACAGCTTCTTAGTTCATTCTTTTATAGAATGAGGACAGAAATGTTAACCAATTTCTCATGCCCACAAAGTTCTGATAAACATGAGCTACCCAGGCAGGGAGAAGAGAGAGAGAAGATTCAAAGTATTCATGTGACAGAGAAATATCTGAACTACTTTCTCAAAATCTGAAGGCAATTTTTCTTTCTGATAAATGGGAAAAGATATCTATATATAAACACCACATGGAGGAAAAAACTACCATCCAAAGGCAAAAAATAGTAAAGAAAGATCAGCAAGAACCATGAAATCACAGAAATGTCTGTAAAGGATCTCAAGATATCACCTAGTCCACCTCTCTGTATTAGGCAGGATCAATCTTAATTCTGTCATAGAACAGACAAACTGACAAAACTAACACCACTAAAATTTTGGTAATAGGTCAGTGTATTAATGAGGAGTCAAACTTAACACATGTACTTTGAGGAAATGCGGGGCACAGCAGAAGTAGAGAGAACGAATTATCTGGAACTTGTCGCTTCTCTATTTCCAGGACATGGGTTATTACCTCTGTATCCCAGCTGCTGGGCATTTGGACTATGTTATTTGCCTCTGCCGTTATATTCTAATTAGTCACACACATACATAAAAATCATAAAATTAGAAGGTCATGGGAAAAGAGACAGAGCAGTATGCTAACCACAGCTTTTCTGTAATTAGTTAAGTCTTTTTTCTTTTTTTTTTTTTCCCCAAAACAGTTACCATACCAGAAAACCAGTAAGCAAAGGAGGACTTCCAATATTTTATTACGATTTTTAACAATCATGTCATGTTACATTTTAAGCATAAAACAGACCAACAGAATACAATGTGACTTGCATAACCAAATCTCACAACTGAAACACGCACTCTGAGGAACAAAAAACCAAACTGCAATTCAATAAAATTGAAATGCTCAGAATTATATTCTTAAAAGAGCTCTGAAACACATTGTTTTCTTGACATCTGGTTTATTGCACAATGAAAATTCATGAATGTCTGTATCTGTATCTGTGTTACAATACTGAACCACATCTCCTGCTCTGCTGAGGCCCAGCTCTTCCAGATGATTCAAGAAGATCTAATTCTAATAAATCCAAACACGTCATTTTTTTAACCCACCCCAGTTAACCTCTCAAGTAAATGAAAGCTTCATGGCACAAACAAAATGGCATTTTTCCAACAACTATAGGTTTGCTTTACCTTACTCCAGAAATGAGTGTGGCAGGCTTAAAGTTCCCCTCCATTTCAAAAGAAATTATAAGTTGGGCACAATAAGATGTCTTCTGCAGCAAGCCCACTCAAACTATACTTCACACTGACTAAAAAATGTGATATGTAATAAAAAAAAATAGATTTATAGCTGACTTCTGATCATGCAAGGGAGAGCTATTCTACCAATGTATTCAGTAACATGATAACTAGCAATCGCTTGATAAAGAAAAGCTTTTATTCCAAAAAAAAAAAGACAACTCAGCCCAGAACTGCTGTATGCTGTAAAAGCAGAACACAGCAGATTTCTTGTACCTGTTAAAGCCATGAAGTTTCTATTGCACAGAAAACGTTCACATGATGAGCAGTTGGGGTCCAAAAGCTGTGAATCCATGAGCTAGAGCATACTTGCTAAGGTACAGCATCAAGATAAAATCTTAAAATACGGAGGCAAGAAGGTACAGAAACTGGTTGGTTGTTCTGCACAGTACTGGCTCATCTTTCTGCAGGACCTTTCTCTGTCTCAGCACACACATACAGGCTCCCTGAATCAGGTGGTATGACCCAACAAAGGGCTGAGTTTACCACCTCGATGACACAAGAGCTACATTAGTTCTCAAGGCCACTCTCACACTGGGTGAAACTGGGATCCAGCAAAGGAAAACATTGGTCTGTGTATGCCCTGCATTGTTTTCCTATGGGACAAGAAGGCTGAGTCCCTAAACACGGGAAACCTTGTATCTGCAGTACTCCTGGCAACATACCTGCCAAACCCAAGCTGCCTTGCACCGACCTTGGCACTCGTGCTTCTACTTCCAAAACTGGCTAATAGGTATCTCCACTCATGGTGTAAACACATTCGGCACGTTCAAAATGAAGAACGGAGCTGTGAATTTTGTTCTTACATACAGACCAAAGTGAGGAACACTTTGAAGATGGATGGCTCGCTCAGCAGTAGTTCCTTCTGGTCAGCACAAGCATCACCCTTACTCAGCACAAAGCCTTTTCTGAATTCCATTCCAAGGAGTCTCGCAACGAACTGAATGGGGAATTTAGGTACTTAAGATGAGGCTACAGATTACATTTTTTAGTTCAGAAACTTTAACATTAGAGCCAATAATACAATACAGTACTACTGTACCTAAAGGGGCTGTCACTCCAATGACTCTAGGGTATAAGTGAAGAACACAATCATCATGCTCGTCTATGTCTATTCAGTTACAACATCACATATTTTATTCTTGCAAGGAATTTCCATGTTGTTTTTCTGGTTATAAATCAGTAACAAAGAACTACTTCCATATTAGTAAAGACAGTATATACTGAGTCTCAGATATTTGATTGTTATTTGTTCTAATTCGAGAAGCTTTGTTTTGCTATTTATGTTAGGAATGTACAGGTATTTGGCCCAACTTCCAGGCAAGAGGTTCAGATATGAATTTAAAAAATGGATCAAATAAAGAAAATCTGTCCTTATTTAAAATTACAATTACTTGTTAATGTCACTATAGTTTTACAGATCTTTTTTGCACTTTGAATTAGCTTACCACAAAATAGAAATCCTGTGAGTCTAAAGCAAGCGCTTGGGCTTATACTAACATTTCCCTACGCAGAGCACTCATTTTCCAGTTTCTAATAATTCTGACCCAGATCTCAAGTAGATTTGCTTGCAAAATTACACACAAAATGCATCATGCCTTTCCTGAATGCGAAATGGATAGTTAGTTAATGGATAGTTAAACTCAATTTCTTCAAATGTCCACTTTACAGCCTTCACTCCACTTCAAAGACAGTCAAACACTAGTTTGGGTGAACCTGGCACATCCAGGAAATACATAAACTCCCCTTCTTCGTGTATTTTGTTAAATAAATTAGCTCAACTGTCCATTTGTTCAAAACTGAACCAGCTTCTAGGTGCTTTTAGAAACAAAAGGTGCCTTTTACAAACCATTTTAAACAACACAAATCAAAAACATTTACAAGCAGGTTCTCAGTTTTGTATTAATTTTTTTTCCAAAATGGCATAAAGTATAGCATACATTCAAGATTTTAAGATTTTATAGGAACTGAGACAATGGTAGAGCATGGAATGCAACATGCAGGTCAGTATAATAGGGTATCTTAAGTATTTTCAATAGCTTCAAGGTGTAGTAATTCACCTTTCCACTAAACAGTAACACCGTATCTTTCTCAATTTATCATACTTTCATTCTGCCAAGAACTTGTTTAGATGGGTGTATTCAGTAAATACATAACCAGGGTGTGTTTTAAGATCAGAAAACACAGGCAGTCCAAGGCGAGTAAAATCCAAGCAGTATCAATAACACCTTTTACTACAAAATGAAGTATGAATGTTTAGGCCACAGAAGCCTACACATAACACACCAACCTGGCCAAGAGAATGCAGTACACCTTGTTTTTTACTGAATAATCATAAAACTGAAAATCTTCATATTAGTTTAAAATACCCAAACCCATTAAAATTTCCAAAAGGATTAAGTAGGGGTGAGATGGAGTTTATATCACAAGCAAGGAATTATTCAGGTTACAAATGCTTCCAACATACGGCGTATTATTCAGCCAGGACCAACATTCCACATCTAGAATGCAATCTACCAAGAACAAGTTATCAAAGAGCCAGAAGCTCCAACAGAGCATGAAAACCAACACATCCACATCACTGATCTGGTCATTTCTGGTTGCCAGAGTTGAAACAGAACAATGCTAAATAGCTGCAAAGCTCAACAAGTTGCATGATATGAACTAGGAAGAGGAAAAAAAAAAGTTACAGTGACACACAATGTCACAGTGGCACAAATATCTTACAAAAAAATACCACAACTACAATTCCTTTTGTTTTACAACAGTGTGGTAACAACCTCAGATGACCACAGATCTTGCAGGCCAGCATATTAAAACAAAAAAAAAGTATGCTATGTCTTTGGCACACCCCTGTCCCCAGTAATCCTCAAGGACTAATGCAGACCCACAAAGTTCACTTACACAGCCAATTTGCAACCCTGAGCTTCAAGTGAGTGGGAATCACAGCCTACAACTATGGAGTCTATTCCCAAATGAGCAGACTCTCCGACACCTCTAGCATGACTCCCTTCTACTTTGTAATTACACCACTTACCTTCTCCACTCATAGCCTCTCTCTTCCCCAAAATAAATCTTCCCTACACTTTCTGTCTTCTCAGCTGTCTAGCAGCACTAAGTAAATACACACTTTCTATCTTAATCATCCTAACTGCATTAGATTCAGTGTTAGAAACAGACCTGATGTCAAACACATACAAGCGTAACATTCTTATGAAGAATGTCCCTATTCTCATGTTTCTTCATGTTTTCTCAATATTCATATTTATTCATTTTAATTCTTTAATCAGAGTTATTTTGAACTCTCGTAAGCAAAATAGTAGGATCACAGAATCACAGAATCGTAGAATGCCAGGTTGGAGGGGACCTCAAGGATCATCTGGTCCAATCTTTTTAGCTGATACATAGTTTAAATGAGATGGCCCAGAACCCTGTTGAGCTGAGACTTAAAAGTGTCCAGCGTAGAAGAATCCATCCATCACTTCCCTGGGGAGATTATTCCAATGTTTAACTGTTCTCATGGTGAAAAATTTTCTTCTGGATGCCAATCGGAATCTCCTCAGGAGCAACTTATACCCATTACCCCTTGTCTTTTCTGCGTGACTCCTTCTAAAAAGGGAGTTTCGATCCTCCTGGTAGACACTCTATGTACTGTTACATGGTAGTAAGTTCTCTCCTAAGACTTCTCTCAAGGCTGAACAAACCCAGTTCTCTCAGCCTTACTTCATACGGTAGGTTTCCTAGTTCTCTAATCACCTTAGTGGCCCTTCTCTGGACCCTCTGCAACCTGTTTGCCTCTCTTTTGTATAGCACGGACCAAGACTTAGTCACCTTGCCTTAGAAAAAATAAACATGTTTTGCATATACACACTGGAAATAGAAGCATATTAGAAATACATTTTCATCACTTAAAAGTAGGTGACTTCTTCATATGCTGGAGATTGTGGGGCTAGTCAAATAGCAGGACAAATACATGCATCGTGGAACTCCATTAAAGTGAGTCTGGTAGAGGTGAATTTGCTAAATACACGAACAATTTTATCTTGCTTTTCCATGAAGAGAAGGATTTCCATTAGGACACTGTTGAGCTACATAACAAGAACAATCCATGTTAATTTAGAAAAGCTAGGTATATTAACAGTTTACAAATATGTCCTGGAATGTTTTTTATTTATATGTAAACAAACAATACTACAGGAAAAGTATTCTTTTGCACAGATCAAACTACTTGCCGTGAAGGGCATTCACAGCCAGCTACAGTATGAAAAAATACAGAAATAAACACAGTATCTGCAATGCACGAAACAGATAGAAGCATGTATTCCAATTCAGAGATCTGCACCCAAAATCAGCATGCTTCAACTGCATAGTAATTACCACTTAAGTTAGAAGAATTGTCTCTACTGAAAGATTTCTTATGTCAAGCTTACCATCCAGAATCTTCAAAGCAAAATTCAAAAACTCAATTATAAGATTAAAATATTTCACATATTTAAGATTATGCTCTTTTCAAGTCTTTTATATTGTATATATCTAATAAAACAGTGTCATATAACTATCTTTGTAAAATAAAGCAACTGGAGAATTTCTTCCAATGAGCATTCAAGGTATCACATTGAAATCTTGCATGTTTTTTCTTATGTTTCATTCTTTTCCTTTTCTGCATTTTCCATCAAGCTGTTGTCTATGGCTATGTTTTATCTTTTCAATAACTAAAAGCTTTAATTTAGAAGGAGTTCTATCATGCCAGTGCAAAGATGGAAGCATTTCTTCCTCCAACCTATAGAAATCCTGGCAAAACTATTCTATTTGGATGGAAAAGATTGAGGCATTGACACAGTAACAATACAAACTAGGAGCTACCACTCCTGTACAGAAGTACAGCTAACTACAACTTGGCTGTAGGTACAGAGTTTTCTAAACTTAGATGTGAGCACATGTTCAAGCCCAAACTAGCAGAACTTCCCAGCTGAAGTGATTCACCTCTGCATATAGCCCACAAACTTCATAATCTCATTCTGCAGCCAGAACCCATCTACCTGCCATACTGAAAGGCAAGGGGTTCAAGTAAAATTTGTCACCATCTCTCACCGTAACTCCTTCTGTTACACATTATGTCCCAAAACCTCTCCAAAGCAACACCCCAGCTAGGTACTTCTTGAAGAACTAGATATGGCATGCAGTCAGGACTATAGGACAGCCAGGATGACTCAGCAAAGAACAGCAGACCACAACAAAGGTAGAGGTACTCCCATTATCATGCAGAATCAGAAATCTGAGTCCAGGACGCATCATACTTTCACTCACACTCACACCTGGACTCTACCATGAAGCACAGACATAATTTGTGTAGCAGTGCTGGGGGGGGGACAGGATTCCTTGAACCTATTTGTTCTACTGACAAACAAGTACAATTCACAAGCTGGGCCATGATTCTATAAGAGATTCATGCTGAAGTAAAAAAGGTCACCTGCTTTCTGTCAGCTATTTTCCTGTTTATTAAAAAGAAAACCTAACTTCTTAAGTTACCTTATTTTGAATTTTACTGGGTAGGGAAACCCTCAAAATTCATAGCATCAAGGGCACACCATCTTTGATTCTCGTTAGTGAGAATAAAAATTTCTTCCATGCAGGCAGTATCATCATGCAGTCCAATTCCAGCTATGTTGATATATTTGAACCATCAGCATTAAATTGCCCAAGGACAGCACTGGTTGAAATGTTAAACAAGCCTGGTATAGCACAAATAATAAACTTAATAATCAGCCAGACAAAATGAAAGTTAATTAGAACAGATGTAAGGAGTTTTGAACACTATGAAAAAAAAGCTTGTCTGCTAAACTTCACCTAATTTCCTTAAAGTCTGGTCACCCAGCTGGCTAGGAGCAACAATCAAGCTAACTAGAATTGGTCAAATGTTAATCTTAAACCAGCATCAGGAAGGAAGAAGTTATAATTGTGTTTATTCCTAGCTGCAAAAAGAAAGGATGTTTAATCACAAATTTAATATACACTTCGATCCAATGTTAATGAGCTGACATGATGCTGTACATTGAACTGACTTCAAAGACAGAACATGTCTTAAACAAATATAATGTATATTTATGACACAGTTTAAGAAAACACTTCTTCTAATGAGGTCACCTTTATCAGAATGTATTATCGGAGTAATTGGGGATAGTACACGTACATCAAGACATGTCAAAGCCCCAATTAGCTTTAGCAAACTAAAGATTACCAATAATAGAAACTGCATTTCTTAATTATTTCGCATTAAGAAGAGTGTGACTAGTAGGTCCAGTGAGGTTATCTTCCCCCTCTAGTCTGCTCTGTTGAGCCCCCACCTGGAGTACTGTGTCCAGTTCAGGGCTCCCCAGTTCCAGAAAGACAACTAACTAGTGGAAAGAGTCCAGCAGAGGGCTATGAAGATGAGCAGGGGACTGGAGCACCTCTTTAATGAGGCAAGGCTGAGACCCCATGGTCTGTTTAGCCTGGAGAAGAGAAGACTGACAAGGGATCTTATCAATGCTTAAAAATATCTGAAGGACAAGTGTCAAGAGGATGAGAGGATGGAGTCAGACTTCTTTCAGGAGGGCTCAGTGACAGGACAAAGGGCAATGGGCACACACTGGAACAAAGGAAGTTCTACCTCAAGATGAGCAAAACATTCTTTACTGTGAGGGCAACAGAGAACTGAAACAGGCTGCCCAGAGAGACTGTGAAGTCTCCTTCTCTGGAGATATTCAAAATCTGCCTGGACACGTTGCTGTGTAACCTGCTGTGGGTAAATCTGATTTAGCAGATTTAGCAGAGGGGTTTAGACCCAATGATCTCCAGAGGCCCCTTCCAACCCCAACCATTCTGTGATTCTGTGATTAAGGTGTTGTTTTCTTCTTGACACATTTTTTAATAAAGTACTTTAAAGTTTGTACAAAGTCTGCATAATGCTACCAAAGATTCTGACCAAGTTTATGATCGTGACCACACATAGGTGGTGTAGTGCTAGGATAGTGCTTCAGGCTTTCTTACAATGCATTTAATCTTTTTAGTTGTCAACAACAGTTGGACATTATACACAATTATGATGGATTCTATAACATGTAAACTTCAGTCTAAGCAATTTTAACATTCCAAAGCAAACCACAGGGCCAGTATGCTACCAATAGTTTTCAATATTTTTAGAAATATTTTAAAGTATGCTACAGCTTCAAATTTTGGCATTCATTCAACATAAGATGAAAATAAGATGAGCTTCCAGCAGCATTTCTTCGTTCTAACTAGTGCTATAGTGCAAATCTAGATGTCAAAAATTAAAACACTTTTTGCTATAAAAAGTAATTAATCACAATAATATTTGCCTCTAAAACTAATAAAACTATATTTTATTTTGATCGCATAGTATTATCTAACATTAACAAGGAACAAAACAAATCTTAGAGTCAGCAAGCCATATTTCATACCCCAAATATTGATTTAGATTGCAAAAAGCTATCAGTCAGTGCACTGTGCCAAAGGGCTTTGCATATCACAGTAAGTCAATATAAACAGAAGTTAACATTTGTGTTCAGTGGAGTAGAAATCTTGTAGCTACGGCCATGGGAATTACAACTGCAGTTAAGCAGTTTTATTTTACATCCAGGAAGTCTACACCATTATAAAATCAACAATACCATGATGTGACAGCTACTGATCTACCGTCATTAAACACATAATTTTCATCACATCATTAAGAAGAAAAAAAAAATCATGGGTCGTGTAGGAAGACTCTTGCACAATTTAAACAACCAAATGCAAAACTGCAATGTTTTATTAATAACTCTTTCCCACACAGTCCTGAGCAACAAAATCCACAGGTACTATAATTTGTGGTTATGCATTTCTCTAAGCAACTCTGTGATTGCTTATCAAATGCCTTCTGAATTCACTCAGCTGCTTCCCTCAGAACTGCTCACGTCCTCTCCTTGCAGAAAACCTTGCACATGAGCTTCTTGCACTTACAGCCCATTAGATTGAAAACTTCAAGTCACCTCTTTAAACAAGCTTCATCCAAGACCTTCTCTGTTATCAAGGGCTTTGTAAAATGGATCATTATAATTTACCATGCAAGTTTGGCTCAAATAGTGACTCTAATACACGTATGTATCAATTTGATACCTCATGAATTCTGTTCTACATGCTCCAGTGCTCCTTAAGGCAGTTTTAGTTCTACCTGTACCACAACCCCTTTTGGAAACAGGATAAGCACAGAACCAGTCCAGCAAACCATTACAGCATATAAAACAGGCCAAGTTTGTTTTCAGAAGCTTCAACTAACCTGCAGGGCTGGTGCTGTTCCTGCTACAACCACCCAGATCACAAACTCAGCCAAAACGCAGCTGGGAGCATATCTGGATGAAAACTTAAGATATCTTATCAGTGTAATATTGGGGGAAAAAAGGAAAAACTCGAGGTGTGCATGCCTAATCCTTATCCAAGGAGATATGTCTAAGAGTCTATTCCGGATCTTGCCCTGTAGGAGTGGTTAGAATGATCCAAGGCCTTTACTCAGCTGTTCACACATGCTGGACAAGCTGAGATTGCCCTTATGTTAAGGAACAACTCCTTATTCCTCTGATCTGCTGCAGGAAGGAGAAATCAGAGTGACTAAATATACTTTGCTGAAGGCTGCCTCATTTCCCAAAATCTTTTTTTTTTTCAGATGAAGCATACAGATTTTAATTAGCAGGAAATCAACAGCATTGTCATATACATAGTTTCTCTAAGTCTAAAGGGGGTACATTTAAAAGACAATACATAAAAAATTACCTCAGCCATCACCTAAGTAAAGGAAGATATGTTCAAAACTTGTTCTCAGGATCACCTAATCTTATGTAACTAAAAGTAAGGCAAAAATTACTTCCAGAACCAAGAAAAAGTGTGGTATTAAGTCACCTTTTTAAACAGGATTAACTACTAGTTGTCGTAGGCACAGCTAGCTCTTAGCACAACACAGAAGTGCTACAAAGAAGAGAGATTACAACTTAAATTTCTTTCCATGATTTATGTATTTCAGTTGGCTGAGTTGCATCCTTCCTAATGAATGCAATGAATCATCTAAATCACTTAAACTGAGACTGGGAAATGACAGAGTTGTTTCTCCCTTTCCTAGTGCTTTCCCACCACCAAACACTATATCTTCTTAGGACTACGACTTAAAGTATTTGCTAACAATACATTAGTTCTCCATTCATCATAGGGAACAACTAAGAACTTGGCTAAAAAGGTTATAACTTTCTATGGGACCAATAATGCCATAACCTATGGAAACATCGGTATGTTTCCAATTGTTATCCATTACTACAGAGCTGAAAAACTAAATGTGTTGCATAACTATTTTCCATAGAGCAGCAAAACCACACTTCATTTCTCCACGCATTCAGTAAAGTTTCAGGGCTACTGAATTCTAATCTTCACAATAATGTGGCTCTTCAAATGTTGTTTTCTTCAAAAATTGCTATTAATATATTAACATCCCTACAATTCATGAACGTGCATTGGTACATTGACGTAAGTCAGAATCTCCTAAACTACAGAAATTATTCCATCAGTAGAATAACTGCCTTCTTGACAAGCTTTTATGTCATCAGTTCCTGATTCTGCTTTTGCACAAGTATCTGACAGGACAGCAGGAGCCCCCAAGCATACAATGAAAGCAGAACCTCTGAGAATAAAGACACAAGATGACTTCAGATCCCAGTGGATAAATATAAAGCAAAAGCCGTCTGTTACTAATGCAGTCTTTACAGCCGGCTAACATCAGGCTGAGTGTAACAAAGGCAACAAAGATCATAGGATCATAGAATTGTTTAGTTTGGAAGAGACCTTAAAGATCATCTAGTTCCAACCCCCCTGCCATGGGCAGGGACACCTCCCACTAGATCAGGCTGCCCAAGGCCCCATCCAAACTGGCCTTGAACACGTCCTTCAAAGCCCATCTAAGAAATGTAAAGAGCGTGGAAGAGATGAGTGGAACAAGATAGTGACTGGGAGACAACAAGCAGAAGGGATAGAAGAGCCTAGGTCCTCCTAACTGCTTTCATCATCACATATTGAAGTCCAGAAACAGGACAGCTTCCCAGATCTAAAATATCTTTTGTTCCGCAGTTCTCCTCCAGCTTCTATTTAAGCAAGGTTCCATCTGAAACGGACTACGACCTGTGATTTAAAATCAGACCCGCAGTGATGGACTCCTTACTTCCCTGTTTATCTGGAATTGCGAAATTACACACCAGCCTAGGGTATGCTGTAGGAATGAGGGTGTTTTTCTGTGTGTAAAATATTTCATGTATGGCAAAAATAAAAGAGATAAGAAGAAAATATAAAAAGGTAATTGCTTCTAAGTGAAAAAGAACAGAAAGCAGAACTGTTCCAGCACTGTGTTCTCGACTCAAGTATACCACAGCAGATCAGCCTATTAATCCATTAGTCCTCCTTCACCCTCAGTGGAGAAAAAGAGGCAGGTTTTAGATTGCCACCCACCATATTTTGCTAATATAACTCAACAATCACACATAAAGTATTTTACTTTGCTATGTAACTGGCGGGGAAAGAACAGCATCTGTATGGGTCCATGTTTTCTGCTCCGGTCTTCTGATACCATAAAACTGACAATCACAGCACTGAGACTGAGTAAACCCAGAGACAGGAAGAGACAGAGCATAATAAGCAGTGTTTCCTGCATGGGGGCATTATTTTGACCAACTATGTACGTGAATAGGAGTCCAAGAGACTGAGTAGCACTGTACATCTGTATCAGCATTTTGTTCATGTTTTTGCTAAAGCTCAGACTAAAGGAATGATGTTAGACAGCTTCCAGAAACCACCTTTTAAGAATGTCGTTTTGATTCAGTCCTCTCAAAGAAATAAACCATACTTTCATTTCTAGTTTATGTTAACTACAGAAAGAGTCTATGACCGTATGTGTCTTTTTTTAAAGAAACCTCAATAGCAGAACTGACAAGTCCTCCCCTCCCACCTTCCTGATATTTTTCTTGTAAGCAGTTTTCTTTTTAGTTGTGTTATTTAAAATGCAATGTTGGCGATGAGATACTGCTAGAGGCTTTGGACTGATGCCTTCTAAAGCTTCCATTTTTCCCAACTTTTACTAGCAATAAAGAATTTGTTTCTAGAAACATGTAATTTTAATTACAAAACTACCCCAAAAACATAAATGGAATTTAATTGGTTACAAAGTAATATTTTTCACATAATCAAGGGACTGTTTCAGGGATTCAAGGCATAATTTATTAGTTCTGGATAAGGTGCACAGTTTGATTCCTACAGGCAAATAACAAACTGATTAGTAAGCATAATAAAGCAGTTTATTTGTCTGACAATTGGCAGCCAGAAGTGCAATAAGTTACTTGATCAATTGCCATTTTAAAGAACACAAAAGCTTCTCATAATTATGCTATCTATACGGTATGCAGATGAATAACAGTATAGCATTACCCCTATTACGCTAGTGATTTAATATGATGTTGCTGCCAGGTTTTGTACCTTTCTACATAATGCAAAAGGAAGTAATTACTTTTTGTACTGAAAGATTGAAGAATTGACTCCCTCTTAGATATGCTAGGAATTTGACTATAGGAAGAACTACAGTGATAACTTCTTTCAATCAACTTTTATTCTGATTTTCAAAACCACACATGAGTTTTGAGAAACAGCCTTGGCTTTCAGTTATTTCTTAAAAATTCTGTAGCTTTCAAGTGAAGATAGCCACCTCTCTCTGGCAGGAAGATTTTTCCAATTTGTTACATAAAATGAAGTAGTTCTCATGTTCTTACTTTGTCATGTAACATAAATAGCCTTTCTCTGATGACCTAGCCTCACTGAATTCAGTCCGGCTAAGCCAACACAGGAAGCCAACAAATACCATGCATATTTCAGACAGACATTTTACAATGGAAAAGGCTAAGACAAAATGTATAAGATCACCTTTTTGAGATCAAATGATATTTCAGTGATCTAGGTAAGGAAAAATTTACCAGACAGAAGTTCATCTGAGCTAGAGTACACGGGCTTCACAAGGTCAATGGAAATTGCCTTTGTTCCCTACTGCTTTACTGAAAATGTTTTACATACAATTAAAAAGAAAATCAGGGGAAAAAAAACACATTAAAATCACACAAGTTTCAAGAAAATGTGGACAAGTTAAAAAACTTAAACACAAATTATATACCAGAACATGCAAAGACACCTAAACACAAACACATTCAGAAACCAGTTATTCTCATTTCAATTCAACATCAGTACAACTAATTCTATTCTTTTACTACTCTCAAAGAATTTAATTTAAAATAGATTTACAAAGGGAATCTGTTTCAAAGTCTTTGGCAAAGAATCAGTTCTCAAAAGCAACTTCGTACTATATAAGAATGGTCAAAAAGCTTCTTAAAATTCTAACAGAATTTAAGTTTTAACGACTGGAAATTTATGCTCTATATCACTGAAAACAATAGAGCAGTTTTTCTATTTTATTTCCATTTCTCATTAAACCAATCTACAAAAGCGCAGACCTACTAGTAAGATCAATATATTTAAATTACTAACAGAATATTCTGAGAGACCTTAGATAAAATATTTATTATGAAAATTAACAAGTCATACATTTCTCTTCAACACTATAAGCTTTCAAAAAGAAAAAAAGTGGAGGAGTGCTAAGGAAATACCACAATTAGGTTTTTCAACTCTTTATGCCACTGTCAGAGTTGTGAATCATCTGTCAATTAGCTTATCTTTTACCTCATTTCCTGAAGATGACAAGCAGCGGTAGATTTCCCTAGCCTTCTAATACCCAAACAATCTGCTGTCACTATGACTTCTAGCTCAAATCATCTCCTTCATGTAGGGAAGCATTCTAGTATCTTATTAGTGGAGAACTGAAGTACAAGGTAAAAACAGCAAACTATACAAACAAGCCCTTGGCTAAGTCGTGATTTCTTACATCTCTATCTCAGTCAGCCAGTTTATCCACCAGTTCCTCTTGTTGCTGATGCAGGCCTCGAATAACTCCACCATTCTACTTACATAACATAACTTCTTCCAACTCCCCCCCTTCACATACCGCTTTCTCAAAAATCTTTCCGGTTCCTATGAATATTCCCAGTCCTCAGACACAGCGATGACCAGGAGTATCTCCAACTTATGGTTGGAGGCTGCCCGTTCCACCTTTTTCCCAGAAATCTGTAATGTTTACAGATTCTAGAAAAAAATAGCATTAATACAAAGATAATTCTCTTGCCACTTATTCAGGATTTGCATATAAGTTTGAAATGAAAACATAAAGTTTACAAGTCAACCAATACAGCACTCTCTTTGGCTATTACTAGTAATCACTAACTGAACTACTTAAGCATTAGGTGAGAATTCTGCAAGGAAAAAAAGTTGAACCATCGTTATGTAGTCTACCTTTCAGTGAACAAATTGCCAGTTACCATTCCGTTACTGATTGTCTCTATGTTAATAATTATTTACCATAGCAAATAACGCCTGTGGCATTTAAAAACGCCTCCCTCTTCCATCTGACCTCTCTGCATAATAGGGATTTTGAATCTGTTGTTTAAAATACAACACACTAATACAATTGCTAGAAAAATCCTCATTTATCCATCCTCAATTTATACTGTACAGTACAAAGAACATTGTAGAGGTGTGTTGCTGTATAGTACATACCCCATGTTCTTTAGCAGCCATAACCACTTTTGAAAGAATGTCTTCTTCAACAAATGGCCTCACAGCATCATGGATAATCACTACTTCTGGTTTCTGGAGCAGCTGGTTGGAAAATTCATTCTCTGCAAATACTTTCAGTCCATTGAAAATTGACCGGTGACGAGTTATTCCACCTTTTACTATCGTAACTCTTTTGTGGCCATATTTTTCAACTATAGACTTCATTGTTTCAATATTTTCAGGAGATACCACCACAATAATATCAGATATCCAATTTATCCTAAAAGAAACAGAAAAAAAAAAAAAACCACAGAAAGTAGACATGAATAACTAAATAAAAGTACAGATATCCCCACGAAACAAAAAAAAAAAATCTTATCAGAAGAAACTCAAGAGGGTTAAATAAAGTATCTCTCAGTATACCATGTTTGCATGTGTGTATTAGCACTCCACCCCTAAAGGGAAAGCTACATGAGAGATCTCTACTGATACATGGATGTGGACCAAGTAACTGGAATTCTGGGAAGGGACTTGCTTCCAACAACCAGTTTGCAGAGGAAAGAAAGGAAAAAGAAAAAAAGCACCTTCTGATAACCTTTCAAAAAGCCTTCAAACATTCAAACGTTTCTTACTGCAGCCTCATTCCTGACTTCAGACATAACTTACATAATAAATCAATCAGCTACTGAGCTACTGTTATTCTAGCTTTCTCTAAATTCAGTCTCCAATAAACTGGGGGGTGGACCTGGAACACTCCATGTTCTACTGTGCAGTACACTGTGTACAAGTGAATAAGGATCAAGAAAAACTCTGAAACAAAGATCACTATCAAGACATGCACGAGCAGTAACTGACACATTGCTAATGCATCAAAACTGTGAGACTTGAATATTGACAGGAAACATTATACCTGTAGTTTGGAGAAAAATAAATAAATATATACACACACGAAGGTATCTGCTCTAGGAGGCTAGGAAAATGCAAAAACAAAGCTATGCTACATAAAGCTACTATAATATTAAGAGTATATTTTTAGAGAACTTCAAGCTTCTACTGTTGGTATCAGCCTAGCTCTACAACTGAGGGGTGATGTGGGAGGAGAATGACCCACACCCCACAGGATTCAAAACAGCCATAACTGAAGTTAGGCTTTAAGTCATGCTCATGTCAAAGGACTTAGGAAGACAAATTATAGTCACACGTGGCATACTGTATTTCAAAATAACAGAAATAACTATAATTCAAATCCATCTACTGGAATGTAGCATTTCCCAAGTGCTATGTAGAGAGCACAAAAGAGGATTTAGAAATGTTTTATTTCTGTGTCTCCACAGATGGCAGGACAGTTTTACAGCATAGCAGACAAGAAAGTGATCAGGTAAGCAATGATTACAAAAACAATTTAGCATTTACTATAGTAAAATTACTCATGGGTAGCCTACACATCCAACTACAAATGAAGAGAAGCAAGTATGGTATATTCTCTTAACCAAAACTAGTCAAGCTATTGAAGCTAATCTTGCAGACAGAAGACTGACTATAAAACTGAATACTTCCAGATAGAAAAATAAAGAGTAAGAAATCCACAGTTCAGAAATATACAGACTCAAGCTATTGATTTCTGCAATAACATATGAGAAGGCATTACTTAAGAACTATCCTTACTCCAAAAGTGAAGTCATCTGTGATACAAATAACTCCCCTAAAACTATGTGAAACAACAGAACACCTTCCACCTTCTTAATTTTTTTTGTAATTAACAGAACTCCATGGAAAATTATCTCAAAAAAAAAAAAAAAATGGAATTGCTATTAGAATTCTTCACAAGAAAATCTTTTTCCTTATGTTCTTTTTACTATTGACAAAGGCAGAAAATACAGCCAAACCAACATATTCTCAGCATTTTTTTAGTATTGAAGTTGTTCAAATGTAAAATCTGAAGCCATGTGGTTTCAAGTTTCATTTCAACTTGTCACTCAGCACAGGTTCATCGAAAGTTTTTCAAATATCTTAAATAAGCCCTGGCATAGTCTTACGTTTAGCCACAAAACTTAGCACCTCTGCATGACTTGAGCATTTCATAGAATTAGGGTAAACTAATTGGATTCATTTTAGTTCTTCTTTTGAATATTGGAAGTAAGTCATTTAAATAAGGCAAAATTCAAGAAGAGCTATTTCACATTAAATAAGAACTCTGCACTTCTGCTTGCAGAGACTATAGCCTTGCACAGTTCCCTGAGACGGAGGACGGGCTGCACATTCAATAGTGACCGTGGAAGCAAAGCACTGACATTTCCCATTATGGAGTCAAAAGAAAAAGATAAAGCATGTAGCACGCAGCATCTTTGAAGAAGAAGGGAAGAGAACAGAGGTACTGGCCAGCCTAGGACAAATCCCTGCACAGGGTGGGTGGATGGCTCAAGGCCTCCAGTGGCACAATACACCGAAAAGTGACAGGATGCGGTCACAGCTCCACCCTGTGTCTGGATAAACACATTTATAAACTTGAGTATGCCCTCCTTAAACCATAGTGGTCTAAAGTTCTATAATCAGAGCCAAGATTTAGAGATACAACCTACTTGTATAAGAGTATAACGATTAATTAGATACAAAAACAGCTTAGGCTTTGAAGCCTAACATGTTCCATCAGAACTAATTTATAAACTCATGAAAAGTACTAATTCAGTAAAGTATGCTGCAAATTATCATGAGTTATAACTAAGTCCCACACAGATGCTCATTCTTTTAAAGATCTACTTATGAAAATGTTGCAAAGTGTTTTAATGAAGTAGAAATACCATCAGTACATACTCAATCTGAAAGAAAAGGGATCTTTTTTTTCCTCCTTCAATTTGTCACACTTTTCTTCAAAAAAAAAAATTATACTAAAATAATAAACAGCTCAATAAACATTTTCCATTTTATAACTGTAATGTCAGATCAAGATACTGAAAGCTTCAGAAAGAATCAGCACAAGACATAAAAATATCAGAATACCATACCCCTATGTGCTTTAACAAGCATTAAATACAGAACTCCAGTCCTTCCATACAACATAGACTGTACTTCTAAAGTAGAAAATCAGGTCTGATGAAATGAAACGAAGTATTAATAACAACCCCAGTTATAACTCTACAACTGCCTTGGGGGGGGGGGGGGGGGGGGGGGGGGCCTCAATATTAGTAGAATATTAGCAGTCACTGCTGCGATGTCCATAGTAGTGTAAGAGATGATCTTCCACTGCTACAGAAACTCTTCAGAGTAATCATTATGTTGCTTTTGCTAATCTTATCATTCAAGCACCAAATGATGAAAAGAACTGTCAAGAACAAAGTGCATTTGCCGAATGCAAGCATAACTTCCTTTTGCTCCATAACAGCTTTGTTACAACTTTACTGCTATATGAAAAAACATATGACAATATTTGTCTTTTACAGTACAATAACAGAAGCAGGGATCTTTTAAGTATGAAAAGTATATAAAGGAAGGTTTGAGCATCTCATGTACAGAAGCCATTCATTTTTTTTTTTTTTCATGAAAGAAAGAGTTCCTTATCAGTCAAACAAGGTAACAAAGACATTTTCATAAAATTAAAACATGTAGATAGTTTGCTATGATTATTTTTCGCTCGTAAGCTGTTTCAAGAATAAGCTAATAATAAATGGACAAAAAGAATATCACACTAGATACATTTAACAAAACTGTAATTGTGTGACCTGCAGAACCAGTGAACATGCATCACACAAAGGGGAGAACTACACAAGAAACTACAACAGACACTTCCGAAGAGGGGATTCTTTGGAAGCTTCCCCCAGGTGATGCTTTTTTTAATATCAGGCCACCTGTTTTAAGAGACTACATTACAGCAAACACAGTAAACAAAGCTGTCTGAAACGTTTATGGAGAAAATTTATTCTGCCAATAAACATACTATCTCTGCTTTTCTCTTTCATAACTTCTTGCTATACTTTGAACAACTGGTGAAACATGAGCACACCAAGAATAGCAGCAGCTTACTTGTTCCACAATGATTTTTAAATCAACCTTTACCTTAGTCTGTCTGCCCTCCATAGCTTTAGCAAAATACATGTGCACATGTGCACGCAGCGCTGAGACTCCTCCGTCTCAGAAAATGAATTGTAAAGCATCTATTCTAAACAAACATACCTAAAAAAAAATTAAAACTAAGGAAGAACTCCACTAGACTGTACAGAAGCAAAAGGAAGGAATGCAATTCTACTTCTGTTCAACTTTATGCAAAAGCCTTGCATAGTTCAACAAAAGCAGAAACAAATCCAATGGGAAAAACAGACATTTAAGTTCTCCAACACGTTACAATTTTACCCCCAAGGCAGGACTGGATCGTCCTATCAGCACCACTGTAGTGGCAGTAAAAAACAATCATTTCTCCTCACCCTATTTTTTTCTCACCTTCTCTTCCTAAGGGCATCATCTTTGATTATTATTGGCAGGCCAACATTCTACATGCTGTCATCCTATGCAACAGGATGCACTGCTCATTCATTCATGTCTGCTCTTGCCTTGTCTTGCCAGTTTCTCCACATCAATACTGAAGATTTTCGCTACTTTCAGCCTAACAGTGTAAAAATATTACTCCTAATTTTTAAAAAGCACATGACAAGTAGCTGCAAATTCTTGATTTGTTCATCTATTCCTGTCTATATGTTGTTACATTTTTCTCCAGATTAAAAAAGCTATAAAATTGCTCCAGTAGCTGAGATAACTTCTACTGAACTAGTCATCACAGGCTCACCCATCAATGATTCATTTAACTACAGCAGGTAAACAATAAACTTTTAGGTAAACACACAACATGTGCCACTTCCAGGTGACACATTATGTGACAAAATGCAGGTCCTCAATATTACATATTTATGCACGCATTCACACAAAGTAAGAACAAGGTCCCTCCTTTGACAGTTTCAAAGTCAGAAGTAAAACTGTTAAGGAGCAAATTAAAGCTTTAGATTACATCTGCTCCCAGCTCCCCATACACAGATGTACCAGCCAACACTCCAATTCAGTAGAGATGGCAGAAACTTCTGCCTGTGAGAGAACTGGCACTAGTTACTGCACTTTTAAAGTTAAGTGAAAGCAATAGGATGTTACAATCAACTTGGGATCACGCGCCTGGTTGGACCGTACAATTAGAATTCAACCTTCTAATTTTTTGCAGCTTTAGGACATAAATATAATACTGTTGCTCAAAGAACTCTTATTTCCCAGAGCTTATTGGCAGCAGAAGTGAAAAAAAAAATCCTAAAATTTTAGATGAATAATGTTTTATTTTCCTATGAATATCACTTCCTTCGCAAACCTCACTTTGTTGCCTTTTCCAGGTCTCCAATCCTCTGAGGATATTATTCTTCTCTGTAGATTCCCATGACATTTTGGCAGAAATTAGAGCTGTGACAACCTTTGGATTGGAGGTTTTGCTTACTGATGCATTTAGCTTTGTGACTGGCTGCTGTTGAAAATTTAATAAAGAAAACAAGCAATATTTCTTTCATAAAGTAACAAGTGACCTGAGGGAAGCCTCTCTGGGTGGGAATGGAAAAAGAGTCCCAATTTTCATGTTGTATAAGTTTCCATGAGTTAGGAACTCTGGGACATGTTGGCAATTACACTTCTTTTCACCACCCTCTACTCCTCCCCATTTATATTCTCTCCAAAATCTAAAAGTTTGTTTTTCTGCAAGTCACTGCCAAACATCCAGAATACATCTGACACTCTGCTCCTACCTGCAGTGTTTCAAGTGACACTAAATACAAGACTTACAATATGTCAACATTTGACGATAATATATTAACTGTCAGTCACACGCCTAGAACTCAATTGTCTAATGAAAAGGAAAAAAGCTTGACTGCTAGGATATCCAATTACTTACATTGTTTGCTCCAACACAGAAAAATAAGTGTCACATATGCAGTCTCACACCATGTGAGCTATCAGCTTCTAGCCCAGTAACCCTCTCTTAAACAAAACCAAGTGGGCTTTGATGCTGCCTGCTGAGGCAGGGCATTCCACCATGGACTACTTTGGTGAAGCATCATGCAGCACTGTAGACCACAAAGTTCATCCTACTATGAAGAGCAGATCTTTTTTTTGAGGTCTCTGGACACTATTAAGACCACCTCCAATAGCTGTGGCAGAAGAGATCTTTTATCGAGGCCCTTGGATAGTGATGGCTGCCTCTGATGCCTATGGTGGGCTTGTAGCTCACCAAAATCAGCCGAAACAAAAAGCAGCTACTATTACAAAAAGTGGAATATTTTGATTTAAGCTAAAACAGAGTTACGTTCATTCAAGTAACTGTATTTTTTGAAAGTCAGACAGAATGTTCCTCTGATAACATTGGTTTCTTTCACCATGTTTTTTTCAAACAGTGTTTTTCCAGACAGTTACATCTTGTGTTCAGTATGATCTGTGCTGAACAGATGTCTCTTCTTCTATCATCACCTCCATTTGCAGTCTCTCCCCGTTTCAAATGCAAGGTCAGGCAGAAAGCTGGAGCCTCCTCCAAATTAGCAAGAGATCTGACTTGTGTGAAGTTCATAGTAACATCAGTCCTTGGAAAGTAGTAGAACATGCATAAGATTTCTGGGAAAATGTATATGCATGTATGTAAGTTGGAAATATATTCTGTAACCAGCTCTTACCTCGCTGCACAGCATTGATGGAGATCACTCCCTCATGGTTGACCAGGCCTGATAAAGGATGCTTGTTTTCTGAAACTCCAAAATAAGCCTTAAGAGAGCTTATTTGTATCACCCACCATTGTCACCTCAGGTACTCCCAGCATGGCCACCCCTCAAAGCATTCACTTGCATTCCAGTGGGATTCACGTCCCTCCCTGCCCAGTCAGTGTGGGTAGTGAGCACAGGAGCAGCTAGGGACACACTGACCTGGAGCGGTGTTGCTCTCAGCTGTGTCCAGGGAGAGGAAGCAGGCATTCTCCCCATCCCAGCCCAGCTCTGTCACTACCACCCCCAGCAGCTCTCCTCTCCACTCAGCTCTACTAGTTTCTTGAGGCTGTCTTGCT
Source organism: Cuculus canorus (assembly GCF_017976375.1). Taxonomy (NCBI): domain Eukaryota; kingdom Metazoa; phylum Chordata; class Aves; order Cuculiformes; family Cuculidae; genus Cuculus; species Cuculus canorus. The sequence goes on along the minus strand of NC_071402.1, from coordinate 129,893,595 downwards.
TTCCATTGCAGCCGGAGATCTGTTTTGAGGCCCTCAGCCTCAAAGCTTAAGGGCGTCTGTGACTGCAGTGGCTGCAATATTGAAAACATCAGTGAATCACAGAATCGTAGAATGGTTCGGGTTTGAATGGACCTTAAAGATCACCCAGTTCCAACCTTCCTGCAATAGGCAGGGACACCTCCCACTAGATCAGACTGCTCAAAGCCTCATCCAGCCTGGCCTTGAACACCTCCAGGGATAGGGCAGCCACAACTTCCTCGGGCAATCTGTGCCAGTGCCTCATCACGGAGAATTTCTTCCAAACGCCTCCTAACCTTCCCCCTTCCAATTTAAAGCCATTCCCCCTTGTCCTATCACTACATGCCCTTGCAAAGTCACTCCCCAGCTTTTCTCGTAGTGCTTCTTCAGGTACTGGAAGGCTGCTATAAGGCTCTCCTCAGAGCCTTCTCTTCTCCAGGCTGAACAACCCCAACCCTCTCAGCCTGTCCTCATAGCAGAGGTGCTCCATTCCTCTGATCATCTTTGTGGCCCTCTTCCAAACCTGTTCCAACAGTTCCATATCCTTCTTATACTGCGGATTCCAGAAATGCACACAGTACTCCAGGTGCGGTCTCACGAGAGCAGAGTAGAGGGGAAGAATCACCTCACTCAAACTGCTGGCCACGCTTCTTTTGATGCAGCTCAGGATACAGCTGGCTTTCTGGGCTGCAAGCGCACACTGCCGGCTCACTTCGAGCTTCTCATCGATCAGCACCCCTGAGTCCTTCCCTGTAGGGCTGCTCTCAATCACATCATTCCCCATCCTGTAATGAAATCAGGCATTGCCCTGACCCAGATGTAGGACCTTGACCTTGTTGAACCTCATGAGATCCGCATAAGCCCACTTCTCCAGTCTGTCCAGGTCCCTGTGGATGACATCCTGTCCTTCTGGTGTGACAACTGCACCACTCAGCTTGGTGTCATATGCAAACTTGCTAAGGGTGCATTCAATCTCGCTGTCTGTATCATTGCTGAATATATTAAACAGCACTGGTCCTCGTACGGACCCCTGGGAGGCACCACTTATCAAGTACAAAATTTAAGACTCATTTTGGACTTTTAGAAAGCAAGCATTGTTCATCAGAAGTGGGCAACATGAAGGAGTGATCTCCATCACTCCTGAGCAGCAAGACAAGAGCTGGTTATAGAATATATTTCCCACTTACACACGTCTATAACTGTTTCCACAATTCTTATGCATGTTCTACTACTTTCCAAGGACCAATTTTAATCTTACTATGAGCTTCACAACAATCAAATCTCCTGCTTATTTGGAGCTTTGGAGTCAGCTCTGTCTGACTTTGCATTTGAAACAGAGAGGGACTGCAAACAGAGATGATTATAGAAGAACAGACATCCTTTCTAAGGCCTGGGCAACGCGAGGTAGGGATCTCCATCAGTCCTGAGCAGCGAGACAAGAGCTGATTACAGAATACATTTCCCACTTCCATGCCCGTGTATAAATTTTCCCAGAATTTTTGTGCATATTCTGTTACTTCCCAAGAACTACTGTTAATGTTGTTACGAATTTCAAGACAGTCAAACGTTTTGCTGATTGGGAAGCGGCTCCAGCTCTGCACGACCTTGCATTTCAGACAGGGAAGGGCTGCAAGCAGAGGTGAACACCGGCTAAAAGAAAATATGAAACAGAAAAAGCAAGCATGCTCTTAGAGGGGCATTCTGTCTGACTTTCAAAACAAAACCACAATGACTTATATGAAACTCAGCCCCGTTCTCAAGCAGCTCAGGGCCGCCCCAGCTCCCTGCACTCGACGCTGCTCCTCGCCCCGCGGCGGGGCGGGGAAGGGCCCGCCCGCCTCGTTACCTCTCCATGGCCCGCACCGCGTAGCTGACGAGCGGCCTCCCTTGCAGGGCGCAGAACTGCTTGGGGGTGGCACCGCCCAGGCGCTCCCCACTCCCGCCCGCCGGCAGCACGGCGGCCACCGGCACCGCGGCGAGCCCGGCGTGGCGGCTCCCGCTGCCGGGATCCATCTGCGATCGCCCACCCGCCTTGTTTATTTGCCCGCAACGTCCGCGATCCATAGAATCCAGCGCGCGCCTGCCCGCCCCCAGCAGGCCCTGCTCCTCGCCCCCCAGCCCCCCGCGCTGCGCGAGACCCCGGGCAGGCACGCGGACGGGGCGGGACGGGATGGGGCGCCTCTACGGCGGCACGAGAAGGGCCCTTGAAGTGCCCGGCGCGCGGGGGATTCCGCCTCCGCCGCGCACGCGCCGGGCCTCTCCCACCGCTCCCGGGCGGTGCCGGCAGCGGGAGCGCGCGCGGCGGAGCGGCTGCGGAGCGGCACGGGGGCGCGCGCTGTGGGCTGTGCACTGCGAGCTGTGGGCTATGGGCTGTGCACTGCGAGCTGTGGGCTGAGCGCTGTGGGCTATGGGCTTAGCACTGTGGGCTGTAGGCTGAGCGCTATGGTCTATAGGCTGTGGGCTGTGTGCTGCGGGCTGTGCGCTATGGGCTGAGCACTATGGGTTGTAGGCTGCACGCTGTAAACTGTGGCCTGTGCCCTATGGGCTATAGGCTGAGCACTGTGAGCTATGGGTGGAGTACAATGGCTTATAGGCTGTGCACTGTGAGCTGTGCACTATGGGTTGCACACTGTGGTCTATAGACTGTGTGCTGTGGGCTGTGCGCTATGGGCTGAGCACTATGGGTTGTAGGCTGCACGCTGTAAACTGTGGGCTGTGTGCTATGGGCTGAGCATTGTGGGCTATAAGCTGCACACTGTAAGCTATGGGCTGTGCCCTATGGGCAGTAAGCTATGGGCTGCATGCTGCAAGCTGTGCAGGCCCATGGGCTGTGCACTCTGGGCTGTGGGCTGCAGGCTGTGCAAGGCTATGGGCTGTGCGCTAAGGGCTGTGTGCTATGCTCTATGGACTGTATGCTATGGGCTGCACGCTATGGGCTGTGCTCTGTGAGCTGAGTACTATGGGCTGTGTGGGGCCATGGGCTGTGCAGTATGGGCTACAGGGTTTGTGGGACTGGGCTACAGGCTGTGCGCTGCGTGCTCCGGGCTGTGCACTGTGGGCTATAGGCTGGGGGGGGGGTTGAACTGTGGGCTATGCTCTGTGTGCTCTGGGCTGTGTACTGTGGGCTATAGGCTGTGTGGGGCTGTGGGCTCAGGACTATGGGCCATGTGCTGTGTGCTGTGCACTATGGGCCGTACACTATGGGATATGGGCTGTGCCACCACTGCCAGGCAAGGCAGAGGGGCTGCAGCCTCTGCACAGCTCCCCTTGGGCTCCTCCGCTCAAGGCGGGATGCTCTCGCTCACTAAGGGAATAAAGACCTCGTGTTTGGAGCCGAGGGAAAGGTGGATCTGATACCAAAAATGCCAGCAAAATAAGTCTCATTTTTAAGTTTTAAAAAGCAAGCATCCTTTATTACAGTGCTGGACGTGAGATAATTTCACCAATCATACCTAACGAGACAAGACCTGGTTACAGAAAATATTTCCCATCTACATGTATATGTATAACATTTCCCAGAAATCTCATGCATATTCTATTATTTTCCAATTATTAATTTTAATGTTATTATAAACTTCACAACAGCCAAATCTCCTCTAATTGTGACAGTACCGGTACTCTGTCTGACTTTACGTTGTTTAGATAAGACTATAAACACACAGAAATGATTACAGAAGGCACATCTGTGCAGTATGTATTACACTTAACGCAAGGTGTTATCATTTCTCAAGAGAAAGTGTCTGGAAAAAAAGCCCCACAGTATTTGAAAACAAGGTGTCTGAAAAACTGCAACTTTCAAAAATACAGTTACTTAAATGGGACTTAGCTGAGGTTAGAAAACTGGTTCTACTTTAGCTCAGCTCAAACCAGGATATTCCACTTTAACCATAGTAACTACTGTTTGTATCAGGCTGAATGAACCATGTGCCTGTGACTTAATGCAAGCCCTGGCCGTGAGAGGACTGCTGCTCCACAGGCTGTCTGGAGACACCTGCTAAAATCTGGTGTCTGCTGCCCTTAATCCTCAAAGGGAGAGGTTGAAATAGTCAGTTCACAGGAAGAAGCTGGAGTTTTAGGCTCATCTACTGTGCTCTCATGAGACCTCACCTAGCGTCTTGCATACAGTTTTGGAGTCCTCTGCACAGGAAAGACATGGATCTGTTGAAGCGAGTCCAGAAGAGGCCACAAAGATGATCAGAGGGCTGAAGCACCTCCCGTATGAGAATAGGCTGAGAGAGCTGAGATTGTTTAGTCTAGAGGAGAGAAGGCTTTGAGGAGACCTTATTGCAGACCTTATTGCAGCCTTCCAGTACTTAAAGAGGAGCTGGAAAAGCTCGTGAGGAGCTTTTTATTGGAGACTGCAGTGATAAGACAAGGAGTAACAGTTTTAAGATGAAAGAGAGGAGATTGGTGTGGGGTCCACAGCAGGCTGAGGACCCCTGCTTAATGCACCCGGAAGGAGATCATGGGACGGGAAGTGGGCAGACAATATAGGACCATGCATGAAAGTAGTACTATCCATTCACAGATTGTTTATGTATAAGCTAATCCAATCATGCGGAGACGCGTGTGTTAATCAAGGGTATAAGAGGCGCGTGTAAGATCAAGCGCGGGGCCAGCCATGTAACTTCAATAAAGAAACTTGCTTCCACATCACCGTGTCATTTCTTGACAGCGACACATGTTGATGTTAGATTGCTCTGCAACATCCCACTTTTTCATGTTTTTTCCAGTGTGACAAACATTCTGAATGCCTGTCCCAGGTCTTTGTACTTCCGTTCATATAAGAACACAGACATTAATCTAGTCAATGGTAGATTATTTTCCAGGATTTTTTCTCATTTGTATTATTATAAAGAGCAGAATAAGGTCTTTTTTGTTACCAGGGCTCCTCCCGCTGTGTGGTGGTTGTAAGGGGTGGGTAAGTAGGACGTTCCTAAGTGTAAACACAACCTTCAGAACTATTTTCCTTCTTGACATTATAGTTTTGCACTTCTTCCCTTATTTCGACAGTCTGTTGTGCCTAGGATCTTCTTTCTTGCCCAGCCAGTGTTTCCCCACTTCATTTGTTTCATGCATAGTAATTTCTTCTGTGAAGGATTAAAAGGCAACAAAGACTGAGGAAAGAGGATCACATGCCAAAACTGGTTCTGTTCTTGTTCCGGAGCCCGTTTGCCTTATTATGCTAGGTGGGTGAAGCTTGATGTGAACAGAAGAAGTTATATTTGATGGATGCAGACTTTAGTGTCATCAAATATATTGCATATTTATGGTGAGATATGATGAGCCAGCCAAACAGCACTTTGAAGCTGCTTTTGGCTGCATTTGAACGTCAGATGGTTCAGAAGTTTTCATTCTTTCCACAGTCCCTATGGAGGCAAAAAGATTCTTGTCTTGCGTTGATAAAACCTGTTAGTGTTTGAAGAAGTCCTTCAGTGTAGATTCTTGTGGTCTTGGTTAGCTGAGCTTGTTACTGTAATTTCTCCTATTATTTTCTGGTTTCTTAGATAATTATACAGAAGGAAGAACATGTTTAACATCATTATCAATTTATGGTGTGTCTCAGCATGAGTTAAAATTGGGATTTTCAGTTTTACATCTTTTTAATATTCATTTGTTAGTAACAGGCAATGAAATGCAATAGCATCTTGTGAATACATAATTTACTTCAGTTCCATTAGATTTTACCTTTTTTATTGAATCAATCTAATAATTTGGATACTAGGCATATATGTGCATGGCCATATAAACATTTGAAGTGGGGTAAAAAGGAAGTTCACATATATTGGGAGAACAATTTTACACAGTTTTTTATTGGATAAGGAGAGGCAGAGGCAATATTTGCCTCAAAGCAAGTAAAGAGCAGGCTAATCCATCATTTCTGTGCAGAGGTAGAACATCTGAAACCACAGAAGTAGTTTGCAATTATGCAGTAAATATGCCAATCATATGTTTGAAAAGTGGGTTTTTTTCTTCTTTTATTGATGAAAGAAGATATGTACAAATTGGAATCAAATTACAGAAGTGAAATTCACCTGAAAATTTAACCAGTGAGGAAAAGGAAATCATCTGTTTCTGTGGCTGAAATCCTTAAGAGTATTTCCAGAGAACAATAAGTTATTGGAGTGCTAGAAATCATAGTGGAAGGTTTTTGTGAAAAATGAGTAAAAGAATAAATTTTTTTGGTTAAAAATTACAATTGAGTCTTCTATAGATGTGCTATAAATTAACAGAGAATTTGTCTGTCCCTTTATCAAAGTCATTTCTAAGCTCTTAAAGCAGTTTTTAATACAAGCAAAATAAGATTAATTTACCTTTTTTTGACCAGCACCAAGTTTCAATGTTGTATGTTTTAAGGGGAAGTGCATGCAGTCAAGGAACACTTGGCAAATTGAAGTGAATTGCAAAAGCAAAATTACCAAAGAAAGACAATACCTCCTAGTATGAAAGTGCAAGTTCTATAAAAGACAACATAAAGCTAAAAATACAAAAGACTTGAGTGCCATTCTTGCAGCTAATGTGGTATATGCAGCATTCTGAGCAGTGATGCAGACTTTTAGCCAGAAGCTTGTGTTTTCAGGATTGTATTTCACTAATTTTATCCAGATACATACTTTATTACTTCAGTAATGGCAAGCCTTAAAATGAACATCCAGAGCTGTGTGATAGCACTGTTCTATGCTTGTCATAATCTTTTACTTGTTGCCTGCGACTGAGACCTAATCAACCCTCCACGTAGTCCTCTTGGACTGATTTACATCTTCGCTGATTCGGTCTTTGTTGCACAGGAGCTGCCTCAGAGTATTTGTTCTGCAGTGGCAGTGGTTCCCGAGTCAGTATCATGTCATAGGGAACACATAGCTTAGGGCAGTATGATAGGTATTGGAATGTTGAAAAAGGCAAATCTGTTTTCCTTCCAAATCATAATTAACACCTTTGGGGAAACCTTATCTTATTTCATATGAGCCTATTTTATGTTGGGGTTTTTACAAATATGATTGCAAAGGGTTATTTCTTACTCTGAGATTCTGAGACGAAAGGTACTATAAACATGTGGAATACTTACATGAAGCGTTGTGCTGTTGGTTTGCTCCTATCGCCGTATAGAGCTGAGATCAAAAGAGCATGTATTCAGTAAGGGAGTTGTGCACATGCGTAACTTAAATGATGTAAATAGTTGACTAGCAAATATCAGGGTGCTAACATGCCGAATATACAGTGTGCACAGAATCACCTATAAATCAGATCCCTAAGGGGAATTCTGGCAGCTTTTGCCTTCATATGCAAATCTGCAAAGTATTTCTGATGTATGGGTTTAGTTTTTGAGAAAATAGTTGAACGAGCTGTAAACTTTAGTTAATAAAGTAGAAAATGAAGTAGAAGTGTTCCATGTTTTTTATTTTGTTAATAGTTGAGGGCTAGATAGAGAATATGAATGCTACAAATGTAAGTGTGATGGAAAAGGACTGTTTCCATAGTTGACTATCATTGTAGGTGAGTATTGAAAAACATGTTGAGTTTCACCTGTGTCATGCGTTTTATGTCACACATTTGGCATTGTTTTACATTATTTTGGTAGATAAATTTCTTCTAGAGTCTATGAATGTTAAATACACAGAGGAAGCATCTTGCTTATGTTCTGAGCAAGTGTTAGAGAAAAAAAATTGACAGAGCTTTAATTTGATGTTTCACATATTTTTTAAAGCTTCACCCTAAAATGTTATATTGTCCCTGGAGAGCACTTGCATTCTGTACTTGATGATCCTTTAGGCTACTCCTTTGGGGTATGAGAGGTTAGTTCTGAATTAATGAGTATTTTGTATGCACAATGTAAAAGAATTTAAAATTTAAAGGTAAGAGATTTGCCCCATAGGCTCTAATCCAGTAATTCATGAGAGTAAGAGTCCCTGACTGCAGCAGTTTTTGAGAAATTCAGAAAGGTTAAAGACTTGAAAAAAGTCTTCTACTGCTTTGGGGAGTGCTTTGGCAAGTAGATGATGAGGTGGAGGCCTCATGTAATTTTTCATTAGAAAATGGTTGGGTGGTCTTAAACACTTGGCTCTGGGAAAGTCTTCATAGGTTCTAGGCATGTTGCTGAGACATTAAATAAAGCTGAGGCTGGGTAGGCCTATCTTCTCAGCTTTAACCTCACTATTTGTTGTGCTGGTTTATAGGAATTGTGTTTCAGGGTGTTGTACTGTCACATTGCATTGTATGATGACCCTAACAAAGATTAAGACATGGAAGCTGAGGGACAGAAATCCAAGAGGCTTTTTTCCGATGTCGCTGTGATTTAGCAGCAGGCATCAGCCATTAAGAACGGTGCTCTATCATCTCAGTAAAAAAAAGAAAGGTTTAATTTATACTTTTCTGACAGGCATCCAGTTGTGTCTGGAGAAACACTTAACTTGGAGAAAAGACTAATGGTAATTTCCTTTTCCCAAAACAATTCAAAGCAGAGATGGTCTATGAACTGATTAAATATATAGTATTAAGCCACAGATGCCAGTGGTACAGAATGATAGGGTGAAACATTAGAGAATCCTTAGGACCTAAAGTTAGATTTTGAACGGAGTTGGGATTTTCACTGCTTTAAATCTTTTTGGTGTGTGCATATTGTCATGCCATATTTTATTGCTTTACCATGTTGTGTGTTATCTCCATGGAATATGAGACAAGTCACCAAACTTAAAGTGATTGAGAGAATCAGTTAATACCAATGTAAATTAGCAGATTTGATATAAATAGGAGTACAAGCTTTACTATTTATTACTACACTGAAAGTATTGCTCCTCTATCTCTTGTTATATTAATAATGGTCTTTTACTTTTAGATTGCCATAAATGTTATTTATTAGTCCCATGTCTGAAGAACATAGATGAATTCAGTTTGCCAGAGTTCATATAGGAGGGATTCCATCCATGTAAGGTTTTGCTTAATAAATGAAAACAGGTCCTAGCTATAACATCAGGGATTGAAATTCCAGCAGGTAAGACAAGATAGTATCCAACACAAAAAATGGAGTTTGTCTTCGTTGTACATCTGTATGGTACATATTAAACAAAACAGTTATGTGCAACTAGTTCATTTTTCTCTTCTTCTCTTGAATTTCTAGTGTTACATTTTAATCTTCTGGGCAGTTTGTAAGGGAAGTGTCTTAAAATGCAGCCTGCCTTGTGGAAAGGTTTGTGAATCTTTTGTTTCTTTCTGAACAGTTGATTTATAATTAGCAAAACCTGCAGGAAGGCAGTCCCTAAAAACAGTAGTGCTGTCGTAATTCTTTGCCTCATCCTTTGGTGGCTTGTCCAGTTCTAGCATGAAAATGTCAGATTAGAAAACCTCAATTCTTTTATCCTTTTCAGTTTTTAGAAAGATTGATGTTACGGATTTTTCCCAGCTGCAGCAATGTGGCTGCCTCTCTTCTAGCAATTATATAGAGACTCAGCCTGTTTAACATATACCACTGAGCAACCATTAAAGGTTAACCATTTTCCAACATACTAATCTAGCTGGATGCCAGCCAGCTACTTAATGAAAAATATTCTGTATGCTGTTACTGTTTCTGAGTAATGCAGTCCAACTCATCTTACTTTAAAAATTCTTCCTGATATTTACCTGTGCCGGTACACTTGTGTTTCTGCATACATTTTCTTCGCTACTGAGCACTTCAGAAAATGCATTAAGTAATGCATCGTGTTTCTGTGTGAACAGAATTGTGATACAAGTAGTATAACTACTGGGGGGGTGGGGGGAAAGAGTTTGGTTGTTCAGACACTGTGGGAAATAGGGTTTAGATTTTGCCAGAGCCAGAAATTTCGAAGTGGAGGACAGAAGCAGGCAGATTTGCAAGGGGCTGCTGTACTTGAGTAGATAAAGAGTACCACAAAGTACTGCATCCTTAAGTTAACACTTGATTAACCTAAGGAGTTTTTATGGGTAACACTCTGTTATTCTGTATATAACCTGTGTTCTTAATGGTCTTGTTCACAAAATAAGATTACTGTAACTTTATAAGGGTTTTATTTAGCCCACCACGACATTAAACTTCACAGACTGGTTTATGCTTTTACTAAGTTTCTTTGCAATTTCCTCAGCAATTGACTTTTCACTGGAGCTAAAAAAACAACTCAAATGTAGAACTCCTGTAGAACATGACTTTTCCTCCAGTAGTCAAAATTTTAAAATTATGCATCCAGTCATTCTAAAAAGAGGTTTAAAATATTTCTGCATCAAAAAGTAAGTGTGCTCTAGTAAGTATAGTTTGAAACACAGGTTTAAACAATGAGGCAATTATACACTGTTGTACAAACACTAAAACAGGGCAGTGGACAAGAAATAGACAAAGTAGTCAACAAAACATCTTTAGGTGATTTAATTGGTTTTTTTAACATAAGTAGATAGTAACAAATGTCACTTGTCAGTTTTTGATAGCAGTTGTCTTTGAAGTTTAGTAAAGAAAACTATATTACTGTTGCAGTGTATTCTGACTAAGGCCTCTTTTCCAGGGAGCTGATTTTTCTCCTCCTCCTTTACATTCATGAAGTATCATATTCCACAAATAGTCCTATTAAAGTCAGTGGTCCTGATTTTCATTGATATTAAAACATCCTCTGTATTTCTCTGTGGCCTGAACTCCAGCTAGGTAATGTTCCACAACCTCATTCTCTATAATATGTTATTTTCATGGCAAGTAGTTTGATGAGCGTTAATTAAGAATGAAGAGTATTTTCTTGTCATGGAAGTACTGTGAAAGGTAGATGTTTGAATATTAACCCAGTGGTAGGCGATATCAATTGTAAATCACACTTTTCTACTGTGTCAGTCCACATAACTCATACGATGAGTGAGCTGAAAGATTGGATCTCTTTCAGAAAGATACATGAGCAGGGTTTCAGTTGTGAGGGCGACGTTCAGGCAAAATTAACAAATTCAGTGACAGAATGTCTGCTTAACTCATAAATCTCTAGAGAATTTTCAGTTTTAGCCTGGAGCGATCTTTATATGTACGTCAATGAACTTAAAATCAAAGCCCTTGCCTGGCCTACGGGAAAGGAAGTGCATCATGAGAACAGGATACCTTCCAACACTAAGGATTCCTTATAATTTTCCACTGAACACCTCCAGGTTAATACTGTAGCAACGAGACCCTAAGAGTGGAATGTGATGAACAGTCTTTTCTTGATTAATGCTGTACTTCTTCAGAAAGAATATAAAGGTTAAGATTAGGGGGAATACAGTGATCTACTAGTAGGAATCTGTTGGGTATTTTGAAAGTTGTAATTCAAATGTCTGCTTAATTTCCAAGTAAATGCCTGAACTTGGATTATGTGGTTTTGATTCTGAGGCTGCTGGAAAGGAGAAAGCAATGAAAAAAAGGAACAAATAAACTTCTCAAAGGGCCTTTCTAGTCTAGACTGCAAGTATAAGGCCCTTCTGACTTCCACAGCCAATAATGTCTTAACAACACATACTGTCTACCACTGCCCCTATACAGCGTGCCTCTGAGTGCTACCATGCTCCCAAAACAATCAGCACATAGCTAGGTTTGTTTCTAGTGATGTCTAAGGAAAATCAATTTCCATTCATGATAAAGCAATTTACCCCTTAGATAGGGACAGTTTTCACCAATTTGAATGAAATTAAATAATGATGGCAGATGAACAGGTTATTTCTAATTTATTCACAGTATTTTTTCTAAGGAGCATGTATGAGAATTTATTAGGTTCTTTTTAAGATGTTTAAAATGCTTTTTAAGAAGCCCTTGGACTTGGTGATCTGCCCATATGATAGGATATTATTGAAAAAGTCAACCTCTGTATATTCTTAGTGTAATAAATCTGGACTATCTAGTGGTCTAATTGTGTAAAAACTTATGTGATCTGTCTCTGTACTGTACTTTTGAAAAACATTTATGTGCTTCTTTTATCTATCTGGCTTAGTATTTCAGGTGAAAACTAAGAAAAGTCTAGCCTGTTTGTCTTTCCTTTGTAATTCTGAAACAAACATAAGAAGATGTGTCATATTTAAAATTATTTCATTTTAAGCAGTACTGATTTTTTCATTGAGTCTTTGAAAAGCTTTGGTGAGATTCTCCACTGTAGATAAAAGAGCGATGGCCCATATCCTACTCACTGCTACTTTACATGTTGGAGACTCTCCATATAGAAAAAAATAGTTGGATGTACTCATATAATGCCTTATGTCTGGATTCTTGGATAGACTTCTGTGAGTTCACATATAAGAGGATGAAACAGAAGACAAATTGTATAGGCCAGGTTAAAGCATTCAGAGCTAGGAGATGAGTCACAGAGAATAACATTATTCCTTAAAAAAATTGAAGCTTAACATATTTCTAACACCGCTTTCCTGCAGTTCTTCCCCACAAAAGGCCAAAGTCGTGGCCAAAGTTGAAACCATGGCTAACTCAGGTGACACTTATGTCAGAGACTAATTATGTGAGACAAAGTTAAGTCGCTGGTGGTTGTAAATAATTACAACAAAGCTCCTACTGGCTTCCCTCATGTTCCCTTAAATATGCCAGACATAGAGATGGGCCCCATGGTCTTTCTATAGCATGTCCAGCAAAATTTCATGATGTCATCTTAATGGAAATAATAATTAGATTATTCTCTTTTAGGTAGTTCTATGTGAAAAAAACAAAGTAGGTGTTATGTCTATTGCTAGATGCAAATTTCTATTAAATGTGCATATTGTTCTTTTAGTCAAACTTCACTGACTGAAGAGTCATGAGCAAGCTAAGTTGTGTGGTTTTTTTCACCATTCTTATTTCTGGGAGTCAAACACAGAACAGGCAGGGCAACTTAACTGATGTGTGGTGACTATTGGCTTTGAAAATAATTTTGGTTAAATTTGCATCCATTATCTCAATCTTTTGTGCTATTATCATCTTGAAGAAGTAGCTGGAGAACAATTTAAAAATGGATAGATGTTTCACATTTGGAAATGATCTTTCTCTCATAAAATGGATTGAATGAGACTATAATGTCTGTTAAAATAAGAAACTAGCCTATCTGGACTGGACTGATATGCCTAGGGGCAACGTCATGCCTCCTCTCTCCCTGCTAGCTCCTTTATTCATTGTCTGTTCTCTTAAGCTTAAAAGAAGCAACTTTAAGATCAGATAATTCAAGTGTAAATGGTCTCTGATCTCATCATTCTGATATTTTCACAATCACAAAACCAAACTTGAAACAACTAGTTCATTAGTGCAATGTAATTTAACTGCACTGCTATGAACATCACTTAAAAATTAATCACATAAAAGATATGTATATATCTTTCTTACATATAGCAGATACTAAAGAGAATTGTGAAATTAGCTTTAAGGAAAAATCATTAACTTTTGTCGATAAAGTTTGGGATTCAGTAAGTCAAGTAGTAGGAGTGATTTTCAAGCAGTTCTACATTAACGACCAAGAACCATCTCTGCCAGGGACTTCATGATAGATCTTATGGAATTAAGGTGCAGAGCAGAATGAGATAGGAAAAGGTCAGAGAGAACATGTGTGAGACCTTATCAGGCAAGACTTTCATTACTGTCTTCTTGTGTAATCTTTTCTTTGGGTGCAAATGGGTTATAAAAGTTAATGATTTAAGAACAGCAGAATCCCATGATGAAATCTTGCCCATAGTATTTCAGTAAAGTTTGAAAGATTAAGAACAGGTGATTCATGGACTGTGTTGAAGGGTAGAGTGCTTAATATATATATTTCCTGATGCATTCTATAAGATTTGTGGATAATGTGCGGGAATTTATTGGCTCTATGGGAAAGATGAAACTGCATGTTATTCTCACCATTAGTCTTTGACTTGATCATCTCTAATGAAAAGAAAAAGATTTGTAGTGTCTTAGTAGCTTGTAAAACTACCTGAAAATACACCACTTCTACAATGTACAACTTGAGATTTGTTAAATAAGAACCTGGATTGGGCCACTAGTAAGCACCATCTGTTAAATGGCCACATAAGATTTTTTCATTAATGCTAAATATCATGGATAGATTTTTTTATACGAAATATTGTGCTCTCACTTTTTAAAATTAGATGTTGCGACTGATTAAATGTTGTGCATCTTCATACATAGTGTCAGACGATACAGTTTTTAGCAGTGTTTATTTTAAAAAAAAACCAACAAACCTTTTGAAAGGAATTCACCATATCTGTCTTTTGATTGCACACCTTTAAACAAAAATAATACAGAGTGGAGAATGAAAAAAACCCACAATTTTTATGTTGCTACTTCAAAATAACTCCTAAGTCTATGAATGTTCAAAATGAAAACATATTTACCAAGAATGCTAAAATGTCTATTTTACATTATCTACAAAATGTATGTTCTAATCCAGCCACAAATCATAGGAAAATACTGTGATACATGGGAAAAGCTATGAACATAAGAACATTTTGGAGGGAAATAACGCACATAAAAGCTCATTAAATAATTACAACAACAAATAAATAGTTTGTTCAGCTTTACTTTTTGATTGCTGCCATGGATATTTTGATTTTTGGTATACTGAGATGTGAGAAAGATCAGCATGCAAGGCATTTTTTTAGAATGAATCTGAAAGCAGTTACTAGATGTTGTATTTTTAAGCTGTTGTCAGAATTCATAAAACATGATATAGAAGGCAATAGATGTGATAACTGTTTTCATGAAAACAAACAGCAAAGCATCTTTTTACAAAATAGACTTCAATGAATGTTCATGGCAAACTTTCTTTGCCTCCATGGCTGGAGAAAATGTAAAAGTTTATCATGTGGTTTTGGAAGGCTTGTGTTATTCCCCATCTTGAGCATCAGGAGAATCACCCAAAAGGTCCATACGCTGAGAATGCCCCTTTTGAATTTGGCCAAAGCAATAAGCATGTAGTGTCAACTGAGAACACAGCAATGGCAGACTTGTCTTTAAGCAGTCAGAACGGTAAAGCAAATGGTTACAGGTGAGTTCAATTTTGGCACGAGGAGAGGGAGACGAGAGAGGAAAAAATGTCTGACTTCTAACTTGTACTGTGTTTGCTGGATTTACTGGCTCTTTTCCTCTCTTTGTGATGCTGGATAGGTTTGGCTTGAGAGGTTCCCTCAAAGTTGTGGCTGGACTCATTGTGCTGCCTGGTGTATCTCTTGCACTTGCAGGCTGTGACCACAGTTATTTTGTAGGTTCTTATACTTCCATCTTGACACTGGAGCTGGATCCTCTGGGTGCGTGTTTTGTCATTGACACATCTCCACTCTTGCGAGCTCCGCCTGCTCCAGTACTTGGTTCCATAACCTCCTCCAATCCAGTTGGGGAGCAGTGGCAAAGGGAGGCATTCACCAGCACACACCAGTTCCTTCAGTGGATTGATGCTGGTGCACTGGCCATCTGAAATGTACTTGGTGGATCTCAGTTCCCGACAGCCGACTTGAACACGATCTGCAGAATGCACAGAATAATATACACTGAATTTCAGAATGGAGAGATTTCCTTAACCAGTCATGTTCACATTAACATGCTGTGTTTTGCAGAAGTTAAAAGTAATCTTTACAGGACATCTCTTTACTGTTGTGTCCTCCGACACAAGGGCCTCAAGCACTGATGGTATCTCTGGGAATTACCACAGTATAAAGAAATCATAGTGATATGCACTTCAGCAGTTGTGGTAGAAGAGGCAATTTTATTCTCTATCCTTCTTCTCAGGGACATACCTTTTAGAAGAGAAAAAATGCCCCAAGGGAAGAAATGTTTCCTGCTTATTCTCAGTCTAGGGAATCTGCTATGATGATTACAACAATTATGTGGGATCATTAGCAAGAGGGAAAGTAGTGCTTTGGAAACTGTTTATAAGCTTTGAAATGAATTTCAAATACTGTGTTTCTTCTCATTCCACAGTTACAGTGGACTGAGTCTTCCATGAGTGCTGCTGCTCTGAACATGGATACTGCAAAAGTGATAACAACTGAAGTTACCAAGGAACGGTGTTCTGCACACAGAGTTTGAATGATTAGCAGTAGCGATTTCAGAGTGGTCGTTTGCCCTCAGGGCAACACCATCTTTGTATCTGTAGAAGTCTTTTATAATGTAACTAACAGAGAGTATGATGCAAATTCTCTCAGTCAACTGACACAGAATCAACATGCAGAGCTTGTCGTACAGGCATGTTTGTACCCGTCTGTATGAGCAGCTCTGCATCCTGCAATAAACACAACTGTTTATTTCAGTAATTACACTTTGAAATAAACGCCCACAGTGCGCTTAATTTTAATAAGCAATCTTTCCTGGCTATACTTTCCCTCTTTCTGAAGGACAATTACGGTGCAGATTCTACACACAATGCAATTAACTAACGCCTTTAAAATAGAAGTAATTACTAGAAACATTTCAGAGTGAATCATAAAAGACTTTGAAGGTACATCTACATATCACAGCTACAGGCTGCTTCTCTTTCTACTTGGATTTTTGGAAGGCAGTTCTGAACAGAGGCACTGACTTAAGATTATTTCACCCTGGCCCCAGTGTCTCAGGCTGGGCAGTCAGAGGGACTGTAAATCTGCAGACTGATCCGAGGGGCTGTTCACAGGGTTGTTCTCCTGCCTGCCTTGCAGAGAAAATTCAAGCTTGCCTTCCTGCAGCTGCACTGAAGAATGTACCTGGAAGCAGCTGGTCACAGATTTGATTTTGTCTCTCCTTCTGCTTTTTATGTCTTTCCTGTCTTTCTCCAGTGACAGCTCATTGACGATGAATGCCTACTGGGCTGCTCCAGTAATCTCATAATGATAAGATGTTTCCTGTGCTCTTAAACCTTTAGCATTCATAGAAGCTGACACACCTGGCTTAGCTGAAAGGTATCGGTGTCAATTTTGCCTTCACTTTCCAGGGATGACGCTATTTTTATCGAATCATTGTGGGTGGGTTGGTGTGTTTATGTGTGTGTATCTATTTGGATTTCTTTCAGTCGAAGGAGGCGGGCAGGGGAGGGAACAGATACATGGGGATCTGGAAAGCTTTTGCTGACTGTATGTATCTGACACACATACATAAAACCCGGCAGGAAAAGACTAGATACAGAAAGGCAAGTCAGAGCAGAGATCATAGGTAAATGATGAGCTGATTTGTTTACTTTTGCTGGAGGTGTTAAGCAGGTAAGTGCTACAACAGGAAGTAAAACTAAACAGCAGGAACAAAATTCTGAGGGTTTTTTATTGCATTTGAAAAGTAGCCCGGACACCTCCCCTGCCCACAGCGGGAGGGCGAGTTAAGAAAGCGAGCACTTTGCAAATGCCACTCAGTCCTTTATAACTCATAAAACCCAGCGTTCCTGGATGACCCTTGCTCGGGAAGTAACCTGCAAGGCTCTCCCCGGGGAGGGAGGCTCTCCCGAAGAGGCAGATCCCAACCGGGAGCCAGCAGCATCTTCCCTTTGCCCCGCAGTGCTGGTCCCTCTGACTGCAGGCACGGGCTGGGGGCGAAGGGGCTTCGGGACACGGTGGATACTCACTGTTACGGTCGGATCCAGCGCTGGTGTAGTGCCTGCCCCCATTCCTGGCTTGATTCAACGTGCTGTTGCTGCTGGGACTCGCTGCTGCGGGTTTCACGACGTGTGAATAAAGTATCTCTGTGGCATCGTTCTTGAAAGCTGAGCAGCTTTTGGTGAAGATGCCGGCTAGGAGAAAGCCGTAGAAGTGGATGGCAGGGAGAAGCATGGTTGGTTCAGTCTCTGTCTGGCAGAGCTCAATGAAATCTTTTTCTTATGCTTCGTCTGGGTAACTCCGAAATTGCTCTTGAACGTTTGCTTTATATAGTCGGAGAGGCTTGGCACTCATTCAGGTGTAAAGTTGTGGATAGCTTCAGAATGAAAACCCACAAAAGGGGTGGGATCCCTACATGAGGCTGCGAAGACCTTTTACCAATGGGAGAGAGGGCTGCAGTAAAGGAGGAGTTAGATGCACTAATTGCAGGATTCCTATTTGGGGCTTTTGAGGGCATCAGAAAACTCTTAAGCACCACAAAGCAGCATTCAGGCTGAGACCTAGAAGCTGCCGGCTCTGCCCTAACGTTCTGTACAGCCCTGTGTGCCCGGCGCTTTTGTGTGATGTGACTAACACAATGTCAGAATTGGTCTTGTCGTTCCTGTTATGCAAAGTTATGTCCCTTCTTCTCAAAAGTCACTTTCAGAAAGCTTGTCAGCTCCGTAAGGATGCAAAAGTTTATAGAACTCACGGAAAACTGCTACTTACACAAATGCTGCCTGCTATATAACAAGATCACTTAAAAAAAATATTATGAATAATTTAAAGCTGCCTCTAGATGCTTTAAATTATGCTGCTTTGATCAGCAAGGAGCACTGCTCTAGAAGCTACTTGTTTTAGGGGAATAATTGCTCCCTGGTATGCAGAGTTACAAGTATGTATTTCTGTATCACCATGCATGAAAAGCATCTCCTCTAGGCTCCTTAGTACAAATGTATTCATATTCATAGCCTCTCACTGTGCTCATTCACCAAACTTGTCTTTTTTATTTTTGTGCATTGCCTAGAGCATTCTTATATTTTTAATATAGTATTTTGTGTGATAAAGAAAACAAAGGGGAAAGAATAGTCCTTATTTTGACATACTATTGTACTGCATCACACACTTAGTTGATTTTACATAAAATTACATGGCTCAAATCCAAATACTAGTGTAATCGCGGTGGTGTCGGTAGGCTATTGCTTGTCTTCCTCGTGTTGAATGCTCTCTAGATTTTCATCATAAATAAAATAACGATGATCAGCAGTTAAAGCTATAGTGTTCTAATTAAAAGGAAATCTCTCTTGGGAAAAAGCACAACCACATTATGCAAAGATTAGACTCCAATCTCACTTACAGTCTTTGAGAATGGTTTGATACCGATAGAGCATCCTGGATTTTATTTGCTGTAATGAAAGTAAAAGTGGAACACATGTCAGTTACCTCTACTGTCAGCTACTCAGAGAAGACAACTGTCTCATCCTAGTCACAAGCAGATATTTGTCTGAACCACCAACGCTTCCCTCTTGCATCAGTAAGAAAATTACCCTGGATTTCAGCAGGAATAAGGACAAATCCACAGTAACTGCCAAACTGATAGCCTTTTCTTAAAAGACAGAGGAAAATCAGGAGTGTTGCAAGGTGAAGTGTTTTGCTGGCAGGGCTGTGTGTGTGGAAGTTGAGTTGATTGCCTGCATCTATTATGACTGGCCCAACCCAGTTCTGGAATAACAAGAATGTTGCAAGGCAGAGCGAGATCTTTCAGCACAGTAATGCATGGAGGAGTGGGATCACTGCTAACCTCTGACAAAGCTCCAAGTTCCATTCTTGTGGAATGTCTTATTTAACCACAAAAGCAAAGATGTGCTTTTCCCTTCCCTTTAAAAAAAGGTAAAAAATGAACTTTTTCTTAGGCAAAGTACCAAAGATGATGTGTACATTACAGGCCAGTGACATTTGAGCATTATTTTTCTTCAACAGCAGCCAACACAGGTAATACATTGTCTATGTTCAAGTCCTACTTCTTTTTTTCTCATATTCAGTGA
Organism: Cuculus canorus; assembly: GCF_017976375.1. Classification (NCBI taxonomy): domain Eukaryota; kingdom Metazoa; phylum Chordata; class Aves; order Cuculiformes; family Cuculidae; genus Cuculus; species Cuculus canorus. The sequence continues at coordinate 129,874,024 of NC_071402.1, read as the reverse complement.
TCATACACATTTTCATTCATCTTACCTCTCCTGCGCTGAGCAGATGTAATTAAAAGCATGGGACCCATTTTCCATTTATCCACACTACCTGTGGATACCAGTCAGGGGACCTCTTCCCAGCTGAAGGATTTTCCCACATTAGATGAGGCTTGGGAAAGTCAGAAGTTTCCTTGAGAGCCGTTTTCTTTGAAATAAGGCATATAATCTTCTCACAGGAAAAATGTGTGAGACCTTGGAGTGGCTATAGGGCTGGGTCTGCAAGGAGTTTGCTAAGCCTCAACCCTTTTAGCTTTCAATGAAAGCTAAAAATCATACTTTCAAATTTGGACTATATGAAACCATTAAGTTTGTCACATACTCCTCTTGGTCTTGTCACTTACAGAAGGAAGACCTGGAGAGAAGCCTCTTACAGCCTTGAAAAGGAAAAGTTTGGCCCTGAATTTGCCACAGAAAAGATAATACAAACTACCTCATTTTTCTGTGCATAAACACTATTTTGATTTCATTTGTATTTTCCACTTGTTAAAAATATTGCATGAAAATTTCATTATTTCAGTTCCTTGGTCAGTACTGTCAACCTCCCTGCTTTGAAAGGTAAGAAGCACCTGAGGAGTTTATCTGTTAGTTTGATTTATACTTCGTTTGTCAAACCTAGAGCTTGCAGCCTTTCACTTTTTCATGAGTCTTCTTCAGCAAGATTAGAAGTCGGATGAGGGGAGGGGGTGCTGGTCTGCCACATCTGGTTATTCTTTCTGAGTGAACCTCACAATCAGAAGGTGTTTCCAAATTCTTAGCTTGGAATGGGTTCCTAGACTTAAAATATTTTTTGCTATCATTACATGGATGATTGTAGTAAGTCATAAAAGGTAAAGATAGAGAGATAGACCTGTGCAAGGTGTGGTCTGTCCTTATTCTAGTCAGAGTCGATGTCTTGTGTAGAACATTGCTCTGTACTTAATCTGTAATATTGGCCATAAGGAATATATTACACAAGGTCTTTGAAGTCTGCACTGGCTTCCTTTTTGCCTCTGGGCATAATTCAGGATGTTCTTATTGATCTATAAAACCCTCTACACTTTGAGTCCTAGGCAATAAATTCTCTATCCTTTATCTTCAATTACGACGCTTAAGATCAGCCAGGGCATACTGACTATACCTGAGAGTCTAGAGAGGTTTAATGCCCAGTGTGAAGGGCCCAGGAGACTGGATTTCACTGATCCTACGGATCCATGAGAGCTCCATTCTGAACAGAGGTCATTGTTTATTCAGATCCTTGAACAAGGACTGTGAGGAAGGCACAGGAATGAAACCCCTTAACCAGATTAATTTAAATGTTTGTACGTTTACCCAGGGATAAAGCACTACATTTAACTACACCTTTTTTTCAACTTAACTGTTTCTGGTATCTTAACAGCCTTGCTTCACTCTTAAGAGAGAATGGTATCTGGAGTTGTCCACACCTTATATCTTGCTTTCTCCATTTTCTGTGGTGGGAAAAGAAAATCACACTTCTCTCAATGGATGCAGAATAATACAAGGCACATGTTCTGTAAAGGTCCGTAAAGAGAATTCCCTTCTTCATGGTCATTTATAAGTCTGTCAGGATCCCATCCTCTGTGTTTCTTAGACACTATAATGATGTCCAAAGGGCAAAGTTTTGTGTGGAGTGCACACACCTGTCTAGCAGCACAAAACAGCCACAGGGAAAAGAAGGGTATGCACTGACAAGTACAAATGACTGCCAGAGAGCCTTGTCTTTACAACCCACATATTCACTGAGGATGCACAAAGTAAGAAGGAATTCCCAATTTTTCATAAAACTTGGGCCTGCCCAGGTTTAATAATTACAGGAAAAGGCCAGAAATAAAATGAAGACAGCACAGAAAGAAAGGTTCAAAGTTCATTTTTATATTTTTATTGTTAGTCCCAAAGAGAAGAGCATTAGAGCATTGCACTTCTGACTTGTTTCCAAAGGCAGATACTTTGAGAATAAGTACAGGCTCAGATAAATGACTGCAAAAAAAGTAACTGACATTTATTACTTTGCACCTTAAAACAGAAATGACTGTCAAGACATTTTCTGTTAAGCAATGAGCGTATTAGTAATGTACTTCAAAGCAACATAAAATGTGATTTGGAGCATGATAAGAGAACTTGTCTGAAAGTGAGGTAAAATTGTAATAAACACAACTGTTGGGAACTTGTAAGCTGTTGTGCAACAAGTTATCATAGTTTTAAAGAGAAAACATTTTATAGAACCAAGATACACCCGCTCTGCAAATTTTCAAACCAAACATATTTTGAATACTGAGGTTTTTCTACAGTAAGTGGTACTTTTAATGTTCTCAATAAATTACATTTGAGGGATTCAATGGAAAACATATATTCTCATTAGTGAGAATGACTAATTAGTTCTGATTTATGTCTTATTCATCTCCCTAAGATTTCGTATTGCAGTTTCATTTTTTTCTACTTGCTCTTATACATAATGTAGGCAGAATAATTTAGGTCAGGCTGTGGCTCCAAAGGAGGAAATTTATCACTGTTATTGAAAAAGACAGGAAATGGGAAAATATTTGAGTTTGTTCTGAAATTCTAGGAAAGTTTACAGTAGAGTGAAGAACTGTCTGCACTAATTATAATTGTCACCTCTTCTTGAGCATTTGCAGTAAGATTTTTAAGACCACATTGAAGACAATGTGGCTTATTATCATCCAAAACATGTTTTATGATTTTCTGAGTACGTTGAAGAAGGAAGCAAAACAAAACAGGGTTTTATAAATGAAAAAATATGAGAATAACTGTTTATTTGGGGTAACATTTTCAGAAACTCTTAGGTGACAAATGCAACACTTCTATTTTAAAGAGATTTAGGGCAATAAAGCAGGATTTTTTAATATACCTAGACGCTGAAGTCAACTGGACTTCAGTATCTACATACTTTATAAAATGTTGCCCTAAGGAGTGAAAGTCCTATTGATTTTCAGTGAGCCAGTCACTTAAATGCTTTTGAAAGTTTTACCCTCAGGTTAAAACTCTGAAACTCCTACTCAGTGTTAAGCAGGCAAAGGCCCATCAGTATACCCCAGTTGCAAATAAAATAGAAACTGAGTAAAGGTTTTGAAGTCTTTCTTGTTTCTTTATGTGTAATTAACTGAACTCTTAATATATCACTATGTTTCAGTAAACTGCTTTGTGTTTCTAATTACGTGGTCTGAAATGATTACAGTGTATTTAAAAAATGCACACTCTACAACAAACCAGCTAAGAAAATCTGGCATAGTTTCAGGATTTCCTAGGCAAACACTTGCCAAACCTGTTGTTAGATCCAAAGTCGTAATTTAAAAACAAGCCTACAAGGTATCTGGAAGAAGATCCCTCTTTCCTTCCTTCTGCTCCATCTCCCACCCCCTAACAAGGAAATTGATTTACCTTATCAAAACAGAGCAGTTACCTTCATTTGTCTCCTGGTAAGAAACCCATCCCTGCTATGTTCAGATTTTAGATTTGACAAGTGCAGATTCCTGTTACAGAAAAAAGTTACCTTCACCAGGAATATTAAGAGTCCAAGTTCTTCAATCAGATAAACAGGCACAACTCCCTGCTGAAATTAAGGAAGTACCTGAGGGCAAAACCTGGCCCCACATTAGAATTTTAATAATTGAAATACTGTGTAATCCTTTCCCTGCCAAGAGACAGAAACGGCCTATACTGCACCACAAATTCACAGATGTACATTGCACTTGGTATCAGGGTTTCACTTGTAATCCATGAGAATATCATCAAACAAAGAGCATACAGCTTATTTTACTAATATGAATCCATCCAGTATTATGGTGCGTTTGTACTGTACTGAAAATGTCTTAATTGCACATGTTGGATCTGCTGTAATCCAGCAAATGTTTCCCCAGTATCACTCCAAAAAGTTTTAAACACTGGGAATGCTAATTGAAGTGGAGATCTGTCTCTTTCTCAAAGGATCTATAAGTGTATCATGTGTTGGTTTCTACTCTCAGCTACTGATATTTCCTTCCTACCTGAAGTTAGTTTCAATCACTTAGTCCTCTTTTAGTCCCAAACTATTTTATGAAATCAATGAATGAGTCAGCTGAATGAAATTAAGACACAGAACCAAGTATCACCTGCCTACGCAAACACTACAGCTCGTTCCAGTCTTCCTTTCCAGCAATTTTAATTACCTTGAATTCACATGTAAAAGAAAATGTAACAGAAACAGCTGATAGATCCCTGCCAGTTGACGGTCTTCTCACTGGAATGCTCTAGATTGTCTTTTAAAAGACAATTGTATTTTTACTAAACTAAGCCTAGCATAACTTACTATGACTACAGTACAGCCTTAATTAATAAAGTGGCAAAATGCATACCAAGAGTCAAGTTTCCAAAATCCTAGGGTTAAGTGCTTAACAGTATTTTAGGCTTTTTTACAGTGAGAACATGTTGTTGACTCACATAAACAAAAATGTATTATCTAGGAACACATACACATTCAGTCCGGGGCTAAGACTGTGAAAAATGCTATTCCCATAAAGTTGGAGGTGGGAATGAATATTCAGGACATTCCACCCATTCTCCAGGTTCTGTGTAAGTTTTAATATCAAAACACTTCAGGGAAGAGCAAAGAAATTTGCAGCAGTAGGTGTTGGGATTCCAAAATCTCTTCTTCAGTCCAAGTCAGAAAAAAAAAAAAAAAAAAAATCCTCACATTCTGAGACTCCTTACAGGAGAAATTTCAGAGGAAAAAGAAATTCTAACCAGATGTTTGATATGCTCAGTTTTGATTTTTTTCTTTGATTAATAGTGGCGGTTTCTTTTAATAGTGGTGGTTCAACAGCAGCAGGATAATCCCTGCCTTAAGCAGACATTAGGTTTTAAAGGATTACTTATCTTATCTCCTCTAAGCTTAGAAGTCTCCAGTATGCCTTTATGGTAATAAGAAAATATTAGCTGCACTTGCTTAATCACAGAGTTTTAAGCAAAACCATCCTCTAGCCTGAAGTACAGTGGGATTCCAGTCTTCAGCTAATGTTCTATATCTATATGATCGCAACAGATTAGAATTTCAAATTAAAATGTCGTTAAATTAACATGACTACAAAACAACTTAACAATGAAGCTGCTGTTCAGCAGAGATAATCAGCAACGATGAATTTAAAATTACTACTTCTCCAAAGATTAAACTTTGCCTATACTGTTCATAACTGACCGTAATAGTCGTTCTTGTCACTACTGCACCTGACATCAGTGTCCAGAAACTGAATAGGGACCATAACGAGCCCAAGTCACTCCATATTCAAAGCCTTGTTGCTATTTATGTCTGTAATCTTTAGGCATCGAAGACATTGTTTTTCCAATGCAAAATATGATTGTTGTGGACAACATTTATTTTGAGACTTCTCTTTAGAGGATTACAAACTGGTTTAGATGACATATAAACAGTGTTCAAGAAAGGAAATGTCAGAACATTATGTTTGTTCCCTTGGACTTTGCAATTCTTCAAAGTTTTTCAGATGGCTGCTTTTCTAAAATGTATCCTAACATGGATACTTCATACAAATAAATCTTTCATAACTGTCAACATATGAATTTGTTTTTCAGGAGGAATATTTCCAACGGATTTTCACTCTGAGGAAAAACAGGATAGCACCCTTCTTTCTGGTAGCTTTCATCTAAAATGTAGCTCTCATTTTACACATTCATGCCTGCCTGTTTAGAACAACATAACTATTTTTACTGTAAATGGAAAATCCTGCAGGTGGAAAACCTCTGGCATGATTCCTCCCTGGTGGTAGCCAGATTGGCCTCCTGTAAATCCAGGAGCTGCATGTTTCCTCTTTAAGGCTGGATGCAGCAAGCCCCCTTTGTATAAACAGCCATTAAGAGATGGTGTTTGGGTGTGAGCCTCTGACACGCATAATTTTTTTCTAGTTACTTGCTACCTTTGCTACGTCTATGGAAGGCATCTTGCCTTCCAGATTCCGTTCAGAGTTTTGCATTCCAGATAATGATTTTCATCCACCTGTTGTGTAGCCAAATGGAATGATCATCCCATACTGACTCACTTCTTTACCTTTTCTGATGCAGCTCAGGCAAGCTGTTGGGACGTACAAGGTGTAATAACGACTGCCTGGCGTTTCCATGTCTGTCCACCTGGTTCCTCTGTGCAGGAAGAACCTTTAGCATCCAACAGAGGAGACAGAGGGTTGGGAGGGTATCTCTCCACATATGTTTTTTGCACTGCGGAAGCTTAAAGAGAGGAAAAGTATTTGAGATGCTTATTAAGGCTGAATACTTGCACAGCGTCATATAGAGCTGGTAGATCAAGCAGGTGCAGGAGGCATTTTGGGGACACATTTTATAAGATATATATTCTGAGGAGATTCTGTTAAGTAGTAAGTGGCAATGCATTTCTCACCCATCTATACAAAAAAATAAGTGGAAAAGAATTTTATTAGTTTCTTTGACAGATGAAACTGTTGCTGTAGAGTTCCTTGCATAGTATAGAACCATATCTGTGAGGTTTTTTCCCTTTAAAGAAATTACTTAAATAAAAATTAATTAAAGTTCCTTCTGCTTCTACATATAAAATAAGTCATACCATAATTTCTGTTCTATAGTTGTAGAGTGTCAGTAAATGCTGTTATATCTCAAATGCCTACATGAGCTTCTAGGTTGTCCCTACTCTAGCCTATATCCACGTTTACATCTGCTTCTTACATGAACTGTATCACATCTACATAAGTAGCGTGTTATTAATTGTGTTATTAATACCTATTCTGTGCTCCTTCTAAAAAATAATATGGAGAACATAAAATAAGGATATCTTACTCAAAGTATTTTGTTCTAGGCCACCCAGTACATAATTCTTGTTGAAACTGAGCATCATTATAAGGTTTGTTAAAAACACGCTGAAACTAAACTACTGGAACTAATTTACTCGATAAGACTTTAACAACTTTCTCTGTTCTTAAGTGAAGAAAGCAGTTATTTTATTACTATTCATTTAATCAACAAGTATGAACAACAATGAGTGTATATAATCATTACGGAGCACAGGTGTATATGATCATGAAAAACTTAATTTTATTTTACATTATAGAAAACAGTTACTGTCAAGGATAAACTGTTTTAGATAGATTATTTGTTTCGTAAGTTGTCAGAAGGAAGAACTATGCATGCTTTTGCTGCGCCTTTAACTTTCTTTAAGGGTGCAATTCAAACCTCACTGAAGTCAATAGAAGTCTCTCAACTGTCTCAAATGGAGTTCAAGTTGAAGAATCCGTGCAGTAAAACAATTAGCTGGCAGTCTTCCGATAATCTGTGTTCATGGTGTGCACATTAAATTAACTTAAAACATCTGTCCAGTAGGTGGCATGTGAGATCTCGTAGTCTAGAAGGTAAATAAAGCAATGGCATCTCACCACCAACATAGGAAAATATTCCACTAGTTTGGTCTAAAGGGCCAATATGAGCTATAACTGTCTATATGCAGCAACAAATGTGGTCTTTTTATTAGCTTTTATTTAATTAGAATTATTAGATACACATTTCCATGTTAAAAAGAACTCATCGTATTTATGAATAGCATTGTTATAAAATATTTACTTTATTCAGCTTGTTTAAAAGTTTACATTTCTCAGTTTTTCCATTACTTACTGTTTATTATTAATGTCAGCAGACTTGTGCTTAAAATGTGGTAGAAGTCCTTCTCCGGCCATCATTCTAAACGTCTGACAGAGGACTTTTTCTCATTCTCCCTGACAGTTTAGTCTGCTTGTAGGTCAGTAATGAATGCATCATCCCCTAGAAGCTTCCTTCCCTACCTATATGCATTGCCTCCTATGGACATTCAGCACTGAGAGTCCAATTTCAACCTCGTGCCACATGCAGTAATGCCACTGTAAGAAATCTGGGATTGTCCTTGAAAGGTAAGCTTGGGAATCCTCCATTCCCATGAGTCCTCTTTGTATCACTAACTGTTCTTTATTTTGATACAATAGGCAATGTAGCAGTGACTTAACACCACATCACCACATAAGACTAAGCACCACTTTGTGAAACTACAATATGAAAGAACTTCAAAATATCTTAATTATCCCACACACAAAGATTAAAGGAAGGAAGACAGTCCCAGGAATACACAGGCTGCTTAATGTAATCATACTTCAGGATTACTCTTGGTTATTAAGGTCCTTTTTGGCTAGGGATGTTGCAGAGTATTGAAGTCGCTTTTTGTTTGCCTTATTACCTTCAGCAAAACATCTGAGGAGCAGGAACACTGAGTTTGCTCTCCAAATCTAGCCTTCAGCTTTGTGGCAAACATAATCTTTGCGGCGCACATAATCTTTGCATAGTAGAAGTTCAGGCTGTATCCTGAACCGTAATTGGTTTGGGCTCCAGCATCAAAAGTTGGTGGTGTACTTGAAAATATCTCATTAATCTAATTTTGTGATTTGGGGGCATTACAATGTTTTTTATGTCTAGGATTTGCGTCTATACTATCAAGCATGTGTGGATCTCAGAATATTCTCAAGGCCTAACTCTCCCATAATTCACACCACAAACCCTTAAACTAATACTAAGACATTACTTTAGTATGAGCGCCAGGAGGTGGAAAAACTCTCGCTACACGCAGAAGCACTGCTTATACGCGGTGGCTTTGTGTGAGCCCAGCTTTTGTTCAGGCAGTCTGCCGTGCTTGCACTCGGGCAAAATCCATCATAGTAAATGTTCATCAGCTAGTGCTGGGAGGTTGTTTTTCTTTGTAACAGCGCAGATTATTTAAAACCAAGCTGTGAGTGGGCTATGTTCAAAAGTATAGGTGGAAAATTTGTGGGACATGTGGCTTAGTGTGCGCATGTGTACAGTCGAACCCACTTTTCAGTTTGTAGTCTAGACAGGGCCTTATGGCTTGGATTTGGAAATACTGAACCTCACAGAGATGAAAGTAGGGCTTAATACCCTAAGGCAGATGGGTTGGAATGTGGAGAAAACCTAATAATGCAGGTTACTTTAAAGTCTACAGTAGAACTGTGGTCAATCCTGCTCTTTTAAATGGGGAGGGGGGAATTTCATCTCATCAAAATTTGGCATATATAATTCAAGATAAATAATTTTAATCTCTAGTGACTGTGGTTTGGAAACAAAATTAAGCTTCTAATAAATTTCTGTAGATTTTATTTTCGAATGTGCTGCTAAACACAACTTCTCTCTTTGACGCAGCTGTCATAATAGAGTCTTTTACATTTATAAAGTGCTTTTCATCCTGAAAAGTCCCAAAAGACTTTGCAAACTGCATTCATTCAAAATTACCTAAATGTGAATAAACTGCATGGAGAGCAACAAGCAGACATGGAGGCAAAATACATACCCTGGGCAACATAAGTTTTGGCCCAAACTAAAATTCTATTTCTGTTGAAACAACATTACTTTTTTTTAACTATATGAAATGGCTTTTTCAAAGTACTTGGTTGATAGCAAACTTTACCAGTCCACCAGTTTCTGCCTGGGAAGGGAGAAACTGTGACGTTGTTTGGTAGGAACCAGAATAGTAAGAGCCAGGGTGTCTTAAAAATAATGCTTGGAGCGTTAGTCTTTCCTTGCGAGATATATCGGGATATTAGTTCCAAATCTTGTGATTTGCATGCAGATGAGACATTTGTCAGGTACAAAGCCTTAACAAGGCTGCAGACAAGCAAAACCACTTTCCTACAAGAGAGATGAATGGAATATTGCTAGCGATCGTTTGCCAGACTGGTATGCCCTGATAAAAATAGAAAATACCAAGCATAGCAGTAAGTCAGAAAGAAAAGAAGTACTGCATGCAGGCAGCTAATGCAAATAATAGTGTTAGGTGAATGTTTGCATTAAGATCATGAGTTTTTTCCTTACAGTGGAAATAGAATGGAGGACATAGTGAGTGCTCATTTTTTTAGCTTACAAACCTGTCATATACTACTGCATTTTGGTATCCAGCCTGTTCAAAGTTCCAAAAATGCTCAATACAAGTAAGGATTCAAATGTCCACTTCTTTAGAAGAAGAAAATCTCACAGATTGTGCATAAGTGAGGCAGGATCTCTTGCTGAAGAGTAGGTGCACCACTCACTGAAATGCAGTTAGATACGACTGGAAAAATAATGGACTTAATATGTGGCCTTGGAAATCTTAAATCAAATTGAAATGACATTTTTGTTCATCGAGACATAAGTCTTAACAAAATAAAAATGTATTTCACCAGAAGAAACAGATTATTCTGATTCTTGTTTTATGTACTCCATGCTACCTTACTCCTGCCAAAGGGCCAGTCCTTATCCAAGCATTTAAAGAAAATTATCTATAGAATACTTATGGACAAAGCACAACTCATATGGTACAGATAATAAACATGTATATAAAATACTTTTAAATGTACATTTTCTTTTTCACTTTCTAGTTGTAAAGTATAATCTACATACTTTCCTTCTTTTGTATGAGTTTTTGGAAGAATTCTTTCAAAATTGGACCATTTTAATTTTAAAAGAAAACAATGATAACAATCGATGTGGTTCCTTGGGACCTATTGTTCATTAAAATTGTTTTTTTTTCTTTTCCACATACAGTCTACGGCCAAGTTGTGTGCTGTTCTGTGCCACAGGCTGTAAGGACTTCTATACAGTATTTCTTTGTTTCAAGGATAACTGTTTAGATAAATACTCTATTTCTTTTTAAGTATGTGGAATGCAAATTTTTATTGTTTCTGAGATTATCGTTGCAGGAGGAACTTTAAAAAATGAAAACTGATTTTGGCTGAAGTCTTTAAAAGAGCCAAAGAAAATAATCTCTCCAACTGATTCATGAGGATGGTTTAATTTCTATCAGCTTTACAATTTCCTGAAAAAGACAGTCACTAAAGCAATGCGCTAATTATCATTAGAGCCCAAGAATATGAGACTGTGGAAGCCACAAAAAATTATGCAAATTATTCCTTCTAAAGGCTACAGATACAGCAAAATATTTGATGCACACATGAAAAGTATTTAAATGTTATTTGTTACTCTTTTTAAAATGGCAAAGTAAACAGAGCATGGATTCAATTTTACCTCATTTCCCAAAGCTTTTTTAATACTGGAAAGCCAAGGGAGATTGCTAGATGATAGTATACAATACCTACATGGAGGCACTTTTCTACTGGACTTCATAACCTGTGTTTCACTAAAGAACGTGTTTCAGAAAGGCACTGAAATATGAAGGCAAACTTCAGTAAACACAGAATAAGTCTCTTCTGCTAATTTGGATCCTTGCTATTAAGAATGTATGACTTATCTGTAGTCTGCAGGTTTGGCCACAAAACTATTTCTCACCTCTAATACTACTCGGAACTTTCCCTTGTAAAGGTACAGGCACACGAGGTTTCAGCCCTTCCTAAATCTTCTTTTATTTCTTTCTCATTTATCACTGTTCAGTCTCTCAGACAGCTAACAAGCTACTCAGCTGAACACAGAGGAGTTACTTTTGTCTCTAAGAATATGGTATGAGGCCCACTATATACAGAGTGCAAAACATCAAGGCATTCATGACAAAAATCTAATTTAAGAACAGTGCTGTCGAATTCTCAGCAGAATCAGAGTGAAGAATACCTTAATAAAAAAAGTTATATGTGTCTCCATCACTTATAATTTTTGCTTCATCATGCAAATAGATCCTGCTGGAAAATTAATTAGTTGAGGTGGAACCCATCCACCCCTGTTTATTTTAATATATAAAGATCATATAACCAGTGTGCCCATTTCAGGCCATTTGATGATTTTTTATTGGATGCTGGTCATTTATACCTCTACATGGTCCAATTATTAGTTCCATCTGGAAGCATCATACAGCAGATCTCCAGAATCATTAGACTGATTTCAGTAAAATGTACTGGTTTATGAATAAATAATACAGATATTGTCTTTGATTCTAAAGCTAAATACAAATCAGGAGGTGGCACTTTCATGAAACTAATGTGTTCCTAGAACTTGTAGGATGAAGGTTGGTGTCATTTGATGTGAACTGGGGCAAGTTTACGTGTTCAGGCGAGTACTGTGGTTTCAGACCAAAATTTCCATCCCCTAGAGGTATATTTCTTCTGTATTTCATCAGGGTAAACTCTTGAATCTGCAGAAGGCCTTAGCAATTATACTGGTGCCCCACGTACCAACAGAGTGCTGCAGTCCAGGTGCATACCAAGGAATAAAGGCAGTGAATGCTGACATTTTAAACTACTTCAGGGTACATACAGATGCTCCTCATGTTTCATAAGCGCTGTAGATTTCACTGAGAAGTAAAAAAAAAAAAAATAAACAAAAACAGATCATCTACTAATAAACAAGGATTAAATACAAAGATTAGAAAGTAATGAGAAAATTTGAGACAGAATATAGTGCAGAAAAAGATGAAGCATACTATTAAACTGGGCTCCAAATAGCTGCACATCATTGCAAAACACTTTAGTTTCAAATTATGAGCTCTGCTTCAACCATTGCACAGAAATCAATGACTTAAAGCCAAAAGAAGCCTGAGTTCTTGGGGGTTTTGCTGTTTGTGGAACTGTTACTTATTTGTCATTCTGGGCCATTTCTCCACAAAGGAAGTCCATGACTCCCCATGAATCATGCTGCTCGAGAAGTGGATAAAAGATGGATGAGCCTGAGGCACAGAGCTGTGCTGAGGGGATGTCTGCTGGCAGAAGGACTGATATGCACAAAACAGGAGCAGAGGGACGCCATGGAGCAGTGAGGCCAGTTTCTGAACCTTCTGTTAGGTCCAGAACCTTCCTCCTCATCCAAAGTGGATGCTGGAAAAGACATAAGGAAAACAAACATTGACATTCAAAATTAACTGAATCAGTCATGACTGTGAGTGTGGGATCTATACATTATGGGGTCAACGTTTCTTTTACCTCCGATTATTTATTTGTCCAACAGAGAAATAGCTTGCTGGCAATATTTCTCATACTGCAGGGGAAAGAGGAAACAGAAGGGGAGAATACCTTGGTGAGAGCAGCGGCAAAGGTGACAGGAAAAGTTTGCAGATCTATTTATGTTATATTAATCTATTGAACATTGTAGTTCTTACTGATTCAACAGATGTGGCTGACTACTTGGTACAACCGAGAATCAGACCGTTGATTTAAGAACCAGCTTTAGACTCCTAATTTTGAAAAAGGATCAAAAGCATTGTCTTAAATATCAAGAATTTGTGAAGCATTTTGTAAGATGGCAATATAGCCTATTGCCATGAGGTCTTTCAGTTTAGTCAACAGATACATAATGAATGACAAACTACAGGAACCATAGAGCCTATTTTTATTTTATTTACATTTGGTTCTTCTTGTCTTATTATTCTGGTAGTAGAGAATTTATAGTGATATTGTACACTTTTGTAAACACAGAACCAAATTCCATTCAAATACACACCTGTAGCCCTATTCAATAAAAAACTGAAATTCTCATCTTCTGGCTTTCTGTGAGATTTTTTTTAGTCTGGCATCGTTTCTCTCCCTATTGTTACTACAGACTCTGTGGGGTACCATAAGTGAAGATTCCCCATTGTTAGATCTTCCTTTTGTGCTGTCTTTTGTCCTGGCAGGAGATAAACCATCTCCTTCACTTTGTCTGGGACACAGATGCGTATGGGCAACATTCTTCTACTACTGAGCCATTAATCAAAAGGATCTATTTTTCCACTTTTTAGTGGCTTCCCTTTTTCAAAATTTTGTCATTGAGTAGACTGTTGAATATTTTCTATTTATATAAGCCTGACCTTTTCCCAAACCAGCTTGAATTTATTAGTTTAGTGTTGGTATTCTCTAAACAATGCAGTTTTTCTACACTTTTAATAAGATACGGACACTTAAGAGCTTCCTGCCTTCATGGCTGATTGAAAGACAAAAATGGGCAAAAAGTAGTTCAGCAATAAAGAGCACAATTAACCATTATTTTCTCCAGTTATGACGTTTTGATAAAATTTAAAATTTGTTTTTGAGTATTCAGTAATTGAAAAATAGTTGTGAGTCTCAAAATCCAGGGTATGGGTGAAATAGATTTAGAACCATTCCTCGTTCTTTCAGGCAGCTCCTAAAGGATATGCTGTGGGACACCATCTGGTGGATAACTGTAGTTAAAGCAAATCCTTATACTTGCAATCAAGTTCTTTTTTTATTTTGTTCTATGAAGTTTATAGTTGCTCAGGTGTCTTACAGTTTCCCTGGCCTCATCTAGTCTCATGCTAGAGGAAGGTTAGAAGTACTATTCCGATACAAATCCTTTGCGAGCATGGCCTCTATGTAACCCAGATGTCGAAAGACCTTTGCACTTGACGTACTGAAATGTAATTTTGTATATCAATAATGCTGATGGCTGCATTTCACCATTAGTATTTTGGCCTTTGCTTATGGAGAGTCTATCACACCTTTCTTCACATCACAAAGCAATATTAAACCATAGGAACTAGGTTCCTTTTGGTTGAGATTAAACTAGAAAATATCCTCCAAAAGTACTCCTAATGCTCTCCAGCCACAAGACTAGGCTAGAAATAACCCTAAGTAAACCTTTTTGAAAGTGAGGTGTGGATGTTAAGCTTTCAGGACTAAATCTTTCATGCCACAAATCCTTTCCTATTAGCCTGTGCTACTTACTGATGCAGACATCATTCATGCGGCTTACCTGATCCGACCTGCAGAGCAGAGACAACCTAGAAGGGCTTTGTGAAGCTGCCTGGAAACTTCAGTCCATCGAGCAAAGTGACCTTCAAAATGGAAACAGAGATGGGTCAGACTCCTGTGTGTCTGAAGATTTACAACGTGGTTCTAAGATGTGTAATGTAGAAGCAAAGTAAAAAGCCCGGATCTAACCTCTTCTCCTTAGTCAAACAGAATCCAGAACAGTTAACTTTCAAATCATAGTGGGTTTTTTTCTAGGAGTAATAGGAGAGAGAGGTTTTGAGAGACTTCCCTAGAAACAGGGTATCCTACTGAATTCCTTAGCATTTGGACAATGACATTACTGACAGACATTATACATTGTCTTTAAAAATGCATTTTGTCTGCTACTTTTCTATTTCTCGTGAAGCAAGCGAATAAAGAGATAGAGTGTCTTTTATAAAACTTAAAAAAAAACCCCATGGAGACAGAGAAAGAGTTGCATCTGTGTATAATTATAGCTAATGGGCTGAAAATTTACTGATCTTTTGTGAGCGCATCCTCCACAAAACCTCACATAATCATCCCCATTTTATGCCAACAAAATGAGTTTTATAGCTGGGACTTTTCTACATCATAAATGTAAAAATAAACCAATGTGTTGGGAAATATTATCACCACGACTGTATTTCTAAAGGGCTATAATACATTGCTGTGTGCTGATTTCTAGGTTAAGCCTGGCTGTAATTTGTAAGCACATACAACCGTGTAGTACTTTCACCTTACAAGATATAAAATCTTAAAATATACAAGCTGTATATTTAAAATGAAGGAACCACAAATTCTTACAATTCAGAAAGCAGCAGTATTCCTGTAAAGAGAAGGCATCACTTACTGAAATTGGTTTTATTAGGCACACTTAATTTTTACTTTTCTGAGGCCAGGATAAAGTAGCACTGATTTTCTTAAGTTATTTTAACAACAAACTTAACTGTTTTAAATAGAGCTCTTACTTTCATTCTAAGAATGTAAGAAAGGCTTTGCTGGCTCAGGTCAATGACCAGCCCAGTTTTCTGCCTTCAGCAGTGACAATAGCAGAGGCTATTCGTAGAGAATAACAAGCCCAGCTGTTTTCAGAGGTCCATTCCTCCTTCTCTTCCCATGATATAACATTGTTGGGTTAGGGATGACAGAGGTGTATCCCTTCCCTATGATGATATTGTCCATCTAGTTGTCTAATCCCTTTTCAAACCTGTTGACACAGTTTCCTTCTACAGTCTCATGTGATAGTGAGCAGCAGAAGTCCACTACCCCGTGTTTAAAGAAATACTTTGTTTTGTCTGTTTTAAGCTGATGCCCTGTAATTTTTATT
Organism: Cuculus canorus; assembly: GCF_017976375.1. Classification (NCBI taxonomy): domain Eukaryota; kingdom Metazoa; phylum Chordata; class Aves; order Cuculiformes; family Cuculidae; genus Cuculus; species Cuculus canorus. The sequence continues at coordinate 129,857,977 of NC_071402.1, read as the reverse complement.
ACATCCTCGTATTACAGGATAGAGTGAACAGAAAAACTGCATTCACCTTATCCACTATTTTTATGACTTGTAGCTTTTCATCAGTTTTATTACCAGCCTTCTCCTTTCACTGCTGAAGACTCCTAATCTTTTTAGACTCTCCTCATAGGGTAGCTACTCAATCTCTTACTTATTTTAGTTAACCTTAGAGCTACATGTGTTATACAGAATGCCAAGATATTTGTGATTTTTTTTAGAGCTTCTCAGCAAATTCTAGGATCCAGTTGCCAAACTGGTGAAAAGAAAACTGAAGGTTTCCATATCAACAATCTGATAGTTGCTTTTTCTGATAGTAATACAAGTTAGTTTTCCGTATTGCTTATTCCTATGGGTTCTACAAAATAATTCTGGAGAATATAGTTTGATTTTCCTCCTTACTAATGTCAATCTGCTATTTTATATGTAATGGTATTCATTAAATTCACATTTAAAATTTTGAGGAGTACCTTTTTTTTTCCTATAGCAGGATAATGTATTTAGCTGTGTTTCAGTAATACTTACACTTCCCTCTATGTGCTATCTGGTTATTCCTTTAATGCATTTATCAATCTACTGCTCTTTTAATTATGTAAGGCTCTTCTGGAATGTCTTTAAAGTTTTCCTCAAAGACTCTGAATCATATTGCCTTGTCTGACACTCACTATTTCTCCTGCTTTAGCAGCTTAGGCTGAACACTGCTTTTGAAAATTTTCCTTTTCGCTTTCATTTGAGAGGTGTTTTTTCCCCCTCCTATGTTAGAGGTTTAATTTTGCATTAGTATCAAGTATTATGTACAAGTACAGAAGCTTATGGCCACAGGTAACTACCTTCTTTTCTCCCAGCAGAAAAATACAAGAATTGCGCTGACTGTTACTGATTTATAGAGTACAAAGGCCTCATTCATTCTCATTTCAAGGTCATAGCTATGTGATCTTCTTGACAAGTTTGAACAACATGTAGATAAGCATCAAGAAGTCCTCATGAATAACAATGACTAAACTGTCAAGACGGTAATAGTATGATTGAAGAGCACATCCTCTAAAAGCAACATATACTAAGGAATGTGGAGAAAACTTCCGTGCCTTACAGTTGTGATAAAATGGGATATGCCATTTTTAATGTAATGGTGCCATGGATTACTGATTGAAATCAAGTCTTAAACGAATGGCTTGTTTAGCCAAGAAGAGAGGGGGGGTTGACATTTTGAATAAAGCAGAGGGATGTGCAGGAAGCTCAGAGAATATAATATTTTTGTCTGGTTCCTTTGTTCCTCTGTGGGAGGCCACTGTGTAGCACTCAAGGAAATTCCTTGATGCTGCTAAGTTTCATATAGGCAGATTGTAGGGTTGCACAACTGTCTAGTTCTGGGGTGGCAAAAATCCAAACTGACCTATACTGGCGGTACTGTTTGAGTAATTATTCAGGTAAAGGTACTGCAAACACATTTATTCTTTACTTTCCTGTGGTGTCCAAAATGCTGAAAAAATTCATGGTATGCCACAAAATTCTGAGTTCCATGCAGCACACATGGAACCACATGAGACTGAAACAAAAACATACCTACAACAAGGTTCTAAAGAGCAATAAACTAGGTTTATTTAATTCCTAGATAAATTCATAGAAGTAGGACACATGTGAAAACCGGACAGTAAAGATTCCCATGCCCAGTATGACTAGGAATGTCATGTATACTAATTAAGAAAACAGAAACAATAAAATAGTTTGTATATATTTTTGAGGTGAATACAATTCACAATAGAACAGGTTTCCACTCTCAGTGCCAGATAAGCCTGGCCAAAAAGGATAATTGATTGGTTTTATGCACCATTGCACAGTGTCTAAAGGCATTCATAATCTATGCTTGATTGCATTTTGAATATTGCCAAAATGAAAACAAACCTCTCACTGTTGTACAAGATCATAATATTTATATTGACAATTGAGAACTTTGAATAATACATAGCCCCATAGTGTCTTTTCTATGAAATTAAGACTCTTTTATGTCGAAAATCAAAAACAGATTGCACAGTCCAAATAGTTAGGATTTTGTCAGCGTTTTTCAATTAAAATTGCTTGTTTGTATAAATTGTGTCTTTGTCATATAAATATGAAAATAGATTCTCACAGTATGGACTTGGATTCAGTTCAACTTCCATTTTTTTCTTGTGTGTTCTTATAGTAAGCTATCTGCTCTCTCAAAATGAGATATAAGGGGAGTTCTCAGTTTGTGAGGGTGAGAGTATAAAGCAATGTTCCCATTTAAAAATTACTTCTCTCCAAAATTAGTATTGAATATGGAGACATCTTTCAAGAGGAGTGACCAGATTCTCTTTGATAAAGCACAAGCTGAAGAAGAGAACTTTCTCCCTCAGAGAAACATTCCGATTTTCAGCCAGAATTTTGAATAAAAAGTTGTTCCAAACTTTCTGATGAAACATGGAAACAATCACCGTATTCAATGAATGCCCCAGTCAAGCCGGAAATGTAGGATCCACTTTTAACATACCAGTTTTAAGGCACTTCAGAAGAATTCTTCTCAGATTCAAGCTCCACTATACGTATTCAAGTCTTTTAAATGTTTTAAAAACTATTATACTAAAATAATATTTTGAGGCCACTTTCTTGGTTTTTTTCTGATTGCCCTGCTGTTAGGGCTTAGAATTGAGAGTCAGCAGATGTTAATTTTATTTCCATTACTGCCATTCTGTGCTTTTAGCATTCTGTGCTTTGAATTCTACATAAGTAAAACATGGATAAAAATCATTTCCTTGGTATAATGCTTCAGGATTTATCAATGAAAGTATCTCTTTATACAAACTGATGAGATTAATTTTGGCTACTGGGCTTACAAAAAGGCTGTAAGGTATCAAGATACCCTAATGAATTTTGAGACCTAAAATGACTGATCTTTGTTTAAGGGAACAGTTTAACAAGCTTTCATATGCATGGAAGGCAAACAGGCTATTCCAAGCCAAGGCAAAGGCAGCACCAGCCACGCGCGTCTTTTTTTAAGGGAAGTTTTCATTGTCAACAAAACTTAAGGAAAAAGAAACAACCAAACATAAGTGGAACAGCCTGAACCATTGCAGTACATCCAGTGGATCAGCTGTTACATTTAGCTCATAGGAGGCTTAGATTGAAATTCCTGCCACAAAACTGGCAGAGGAGTGATTTGGGGCCACCTGTCCTCATTGGATTTCGTTCATAGGAGGTCTCAGAAGAAAGCGCACATGGAAATATGAGTGCAACTAGCATGTTGTGGCAACTGGATGGCCTCTGGTACAAGGGGATTCCCTTTGAGTATAGTGCCCTGCTCAAAAATTACCTCTGAATGTCCTTTTCATTCATTACAGAAAACATTTTTATATTGGAAAAGGGCACTGGGCTGCTCTGGTCTCCCAACTCCCACAGAAGAACAGTTGCAAATTGCATTTTCCCTTGGCTGCCTTAATTTACAATCTGCCCTGCAAACTCATTTCAGTTAATCCCCTTCTAGACACCTAATTTTCCCAGGGCATTGACCACAGCAAAGTCACTCAAAATTCTTTGGTTTTTTAAGTGAGAGGGTTCCCAGTAGTGAGGCACAGCTATGTTTTGTAACTCATATGTCTCCCTTTTAAATCTAGATAAAGGCCTTCTGGTTTTGAGTGTCAGATAAAAAGGAGATAATCTTTCCTGTGTGAAGAACGCCATTGAAGTAAGGCTTTGCTTTCCCCTCATTTTTACATGGTTACATTTCATAATGGGATTGTTAAGACAGGGATACTTACTTCTGTTTGCTTTTTATCTTACCTTCCACAACTTTTTTTTTTTGTTTCTACTTGTCTACCGTTCCTCCGTTATCCCTGTGACACAAAATGGCACAGGCTATACAACATAAGTGATACTGGATCACTGATCTAATTGCATATGCTAAGAGTTAGAGGATAACGAGAAGCTGCACAATTAATAACGTTAAAGAGCACCACTGAAGTCCTGAAGGCAATCAGAGCGTTGAGGACAGAGGTGGTGTGTAGTGTCATCAGAAGGTCTGCAAAGGCCCTTTGTCCACACTGGCTGTTCTGCAAAGGTTGTGAGGTCTGTCTTGCTGAGGTGATTGAGGATGCTTTGAAGATACAGAGCACCATTTTGGAATTCTGCTGCAGGATATCTTGGGTACCGGTTCCAAATGGTCATTTGTGTCATTTTTGAAGCTCTGTGAGAATTCTGCAGAATAGCTTTCTACCTTCGTTGAAGCTATTTCTCAAACACTAACTGAGACTTCTTTGGTGGTTTTTTTTTTGGCAGTACAGGAGAAGATCAGAGAAAATTGTTCAGGATATGCTGTTTAATTTTTGCACACACATTCTATGCCAAAGTTGTTTATGTATGTGGTTAGTACAGTAACAGAGGGAAAAAACAAACAAAGCAAAATAACACAAAATAAGCCCCTGGAAACAGAAAGCAATGAATGGCAGTTTAGCTTGTTTTTACTGGGGTTTCTAGTGATTATTTGGGGAAAAACAGTATTTAACTACAATCCCATCTACCCAGGAGTTAAATATTTAACATTGCTTATTAGTGACCCAGCATTAGCCCCCAAACCCATAAGATTTACTGGCAATTATTAATGTCCTAATAGTACATGTGTTAGACTGTTCTGAGAGTTAAGATGATACTGTATGAAAAGCTTGCAGATATATATTCAACTCCAGTAAATTCTGAACAGGAAATCTTGTAGAAAACCATCCCAGTGCAGACTAGGCAATGTTTTGTTCCTGGCCCTACAGAATATATTAATCCAGGCATTTACATACATAAAGTGTGTTTTAAGAAATTTTTTTGTTGTTTTTCATGCCAAAACAGAGGGTTAGATTTAAAAGTTATTCAGGTGTCTAGAGTTACAAACAAGTGTCTAATGTCACCTTTCAAAATGTCTGGCACAAATCAGTTTTCTTAGTCAATCAAGTTGCTAAGCATTGATTTTTAGGATTTTAAAAAAACTTACTAGAACTGCACCTTGCCCCAGAGCACCAAAGGGAAACTACAGTACCAGAGAATATTTTTAATTGTCCCTAATTTTACCCCAGACTACTGCTTTTTCTCCTTGGGAATGTCAGCTATTAAGGCTGAAGAATGAATAAAGTCGTGTGGAAATAGGATTCACACTTTCAGCTTAGAAATCTGACTTTTTCCCACATGGGATATTTACAGTTCATACAGAGGACACTGGAACAGGGTGTAAAAAACTAAATTCCTGGACATAAAGAATGAATTAGAAAGTAACAAGAACTAGAAGATTTTCAAAGGATGGGCGTTTGTTACTTTCATTACAGTGCATCAAATTGGGAACCAAAACTGCATCAATATAGTGATAGCTTGGCATGAATTTCATGGAATACATTTTCTTTGCTTAGGTTTAAAAAAACTGGAGAAACCAAAGATCGAGGTTATCCTTCTAGATGTACTTATTTTTTCTTTATTGTGTGGACTATTTTAACCAGGGTGCTTTTTATATGCCTTACGCAGTTAAACTGAATCAATACTAAATATTACATCATTCTACTTTAAATTTAATCTATGATTTTTTGTTGTAACCAGGGAAAAGAATTTTGAGATAGAATAACTTGAATGCAAATAAACCCCAGCTGAACTGTCTGACAAAATGGTGATGGTTCTGGAAAACAGTATTACAATAAGCAAGATCAAACTTATGCCACTACTGAAAGACCGTAAGTAAACAAAGAAATAACTAGAAGGCATCCAGTCCATTTTGCAAAAGTATTCAAAAATTCTGAGCTATGTCCTTGTTGAACATTTATGTGAAATGCTTCGCTTCAAAGTTGTCTTTTTTAAATCCAGAAGTTCAACTTCTAAAATTCTCCTTTTCACTTTGAAGTTACACAAGTTTCCGGGATCACTAAACCTTCCTAAAATTGTTTGGCTTTAGCAAAACGGTACATTTGAGTAATATTTTTCAGGTGAAAATCCACTTAGCCACTTGAATGAGCTAAAATAATAAAAGCCAGTGCTATGTATGTGTGAGTGTCTGACCAGAATTTTTTTATCATGTCAGACACACACTCACACCTTTTAACGGAAAGCAAATCTTCAGCTTCCTTAAGACAAACATTCAGGTAGCTCTGACACCTGCAGCTACTGGAAACATTTGTCTAAGAAGGAATCGACCTAGTGGGAGCCTGGGGAAATATAAATACAGTAAATGGATTCAAAATACCTCAGCTGGTGCTTATAGATGATACAATCATGAAATACTACTCTTTGCTAATAAAAAAAACCCCTGGAATTCGCCAAAAGTTAGCTTACTGTAGTGGCGTAGCAATTATCAAATATGTTTAGAAGAGGAGAAAGCTGTATTATGGATTAAATCAGTGTTTATACACTGAACTACATGAAAGTAGAGCAGCTCTCTAAGATGACAACTCCTTTTAAGGTCTGCTGGTACAGGACATACCTATCACCTTTTTAAAGACACAGCTTCAACCCATATGCGATTTCATAACTGTACAGGTCTTTTTAAAAAGAAATCACAAACTCAGCCTGACAGGCTGAATGTCAAATTCTCAAAGATACCAGTGTCCCTAAAAGCCTGAGTAGTTGTTCAAAAGCTCTTTATAATTCATGCATTTTGATTGATTCCTCTGCATTTGACAGTTCCAAAGAGTACGTATTGGATTCAAATTGTGCTCTGCTACAATCACAGAATCACAGAATCACAAGGTTGGAAAGGACCCATTGGATCATCGAGTCCAACCATTCCTAACACTCCCTAAACCATGTCCCTAAGCACTTCATCCACCCGTTCCTTAAACACCTCCAGGGAAGGCGACTCGACCACCTCCCTGGGCAGCCTGTTCCAGTACCCAATGACTCTTACTGTGAAGAATTTTTTTCTGATATCCAACCTGAACCTCCCCTGACTGAGCTTCAGGCCATTCCCTCTAGTCCTGTCCCCTGTCACTTGGGAGAAGAGGCCAGCTCCCTCCTCTCCACAACCTCCTTTCAGGTAGTTGTAGAGAGTAATAAGGTCTCCCCTCAGCCTCCTCTTCTCCAGGCTAAACAACCCCAGCTCTCTCAGCCGCTCCTCATAAGACTTGTTCTCCAGCCCCCTCACCAGCTTTGTTGCTCTTCTCTGGACACGCTCCAGAGCCTCAACATCCTTCTTGTGGTGAGGGGCCTAGAACTGAACACAGTACTCGAGGTGCGGTCTCACCAGTGCTGAGTAAAGAGGGAGAATAACCTCCCTGGACCTGCTGGTGACCCCATTTCTGATACAAGCCAAGATGCCATTGGCCTTCTTGGCCACCTGGGCACACTGCTGGCTCATGTTCAGTGAGCTGTCAACCAGCACCCCCAGGTCCTTCTCTTCCGTGCAGCTCTCCAGCCACTCTTCCCCCAGTCTGTAGCACTGCATAGGGTTGTTGTGCCCCAAGTGCAGGACCCAGCATTTGGCCTTGTTAAACCTCATCCCATTGGTCTCGGCCCAGCAGTCCAGCCTGTTCAGATCCCTTTGCAGAGCCTCCCTACCCTCCAGCAGGTCGACACTTCCTCCCAGCTTAGTGTCATCTGCAAACTTGCTGAGGGTGCACTCGATGCCTTCATCCAGGTCATTGATAAAGACATTGAACAGAGCTGGACCCAGTACTGAGCCCTGAGGAACTCCACTTGTGACTGGCCTCCAGCTGGAGTTAACTCCATTTACCACCACTCTCTGGGCCCGGCCATCCCACCAGTTTTCAACCCGGGAGAGTGTGTGCCTGTCCAGGCCAGAGGCTGACAGTTTCTGCAGCAGAATGCTGTGAGAAACTGTGTCAAAGGCTTTACTGAAGTCCAGGAAGACTACATCCACAGCCTTTCCCCCATCCAGTAGTTGAGTGATTTTGTCATAGAAGGTGATCAGGTTAGTTTGGCAAGATCTGCCTTTTGTAAACCCATGTTGACTGGGCCTGATCACCCGGTTCTCTTTCATGTGCTTCATGATAGCACTCAAGATTACCTGTTCCATGACTTTCCCTGGCACTGAGGTGAGACTGACAATGACTGTTACTTGTTCAAGTTTCATACCACTTTTACAAACATACTCTCAAGTATTTTTCTCCCCACTACAGTTATGTGAACTAGAACATGTCTTTGTTAGTCATGGGCCTAAATAATGCTAATACATATTGGTAGGCATACCATGCCTCTACATGTCATTGCAGGATAATACCATGAAAAATGAGGTCATAGGCATAAGAAAACTTCAATCTAAATTTATTAAACTGTTCCCACATGACATTGAAATAATCATGCCTAACAGCTGTACAAAACCCTCTAAAGTCAATCAGAACTATACAGTTTGTGAGAATCTTGCATTTCACAAAGATGCTCTTCAAGCACCTTCTCCAGACTTTCATCATTCAATGTTACTTGCTTTTTTTTCCTCAAGCATGAAGGCAAGAAAGCAGAAATAGAAGCAGAAACAGTTGTGCTATTTTCATTCTGCTGCTGTTGGCAATAACTTAACAAATTCATGAATGTGATTATTTGAACATAAGAGGAAAATAGTGGACTTGGTCTAGAAGGTCTGTTCCAAGCCTAGATCCTGTTTTCTGGGCAGGACTACATCGTAATGGTGGCTTTTGCCATGTACACATATTCAAGAGACAACTGAGAATTAATCCATTCATTGCATTTGACGTACTGCTACAGTGTGTACATGTCATTTGATCCTAACTCTTTTAGCAGCTTTAGCTTCTTTTTAGTATCTTTAGCTTAGGTACAGTAATTGATATATGGTCGTCATTAAAGAATAAGAACCATAGTAGTAATGCAGTGTGTAAGTAATTCCCTCACACGGCTTAGGTCAGTTGAGCTTTGAAAGACCGAACAGAAGTTACAGGGTCTCAAAACATCAAATCAGTGAGAGAGATGAGTCAGGGTTCTTCCAAGGGCAGAAGGCAGGAAGAAACAATTTCAGTGCCAGGTAGCAAATAAATTTATCCCATCTTTAGATTAAGATGCATGATCAGTATTACATAACTTAAGACTTTTTGTATGATTTAGATAATACTTTTAAGAGTTCTGATGTTGTGATTACACTTCTTTTGCCTTGATCAACGTACATATAAGTTCCTACATGTATAAACTCAAACTCTTCTTCAGACTTCAGTTTTACTTTGAATTTGCATGTAACCGTTTGCATGCATTTCATATTACAGTATGAATTCACCACAGGACATGTACTTGCCATGCCATATCTACGTGGCATTAGCTGAACAATTAAGTTGTTACACCTTTTTTGTTGTGGTTGGTACTGGGAATGCCAATGCTCTCTGAACATGTTTCCTGAACCCCTATGGCTCCACAGCGTTTAGGGGCCAGCAACGGTTACAGACCTTCCAACACTCAAAGTAGTTCATTTAGAACTGCTTTTGTGCGTCTCTGCATGACACAGTCTTGAACCATGTAAACATTGCCTTGTTGCCAACATACTAAAAAGAGAGAATACCAGAAGTTTACATCTGAATATTACTTCGGCAGTCATCACAATTAATAAAATTCTTGAAAATTAAAACTTCAGGGCTTTTTTCAGTATCTGTAGGTTATGAAACCAGCCCAGTAGTAAAGAATTCTCTGAACTAATGGACACATTTCCATCAGACATCAGTAAAAACACTACTGACTTCTACATGTAGAGACCTCTGCAGATATTATCCTTTTAGAAACAGTTATTACTTAAATGCTATGGTGGTCACTTTTGTTAGGAACCAGTATAAAAAGTTTTAAACATGCATAATACTTTTTAATGAAAAATACCAATGTTAGCAACTTGATTTCAAGTACTGAATACAGTTTTACTTACGTGACTAACAACAACACTTTTATAATAACGTCTCCATTAAAATATCATCCAATGAAGCCTCAAGCACTCCTAGAGTGTACATCAGAGAGGAACAAAAATTCCAGTTATCATGTCCGGTAAAACATATGTGATCATAGCAATGGAGATTTTTTTTTCTGTTTTTATATGTTAAGATAGTTACAAAACATTGTGGAAGTGCACATAAAACATTATGAAATATTAGGATGTAGATTTCTGAGACTAGAGTGGTAGGGTCAGTTGACATGATGTTGTTTACAGACATACAGAAGAGCTGCAGCAGACAAGAATTTATTTTCTAACTGTCAGTCAGACTTGGAAGCTGAACTGCAGGAACATTCTAGCATGTAGAATGGCCAGAGAATGATGTTAAGACTTGTTTATGTTGAAATGAATGGCACAGCCAAATTCTGCTGATAGAACAGTAAGGCTAAGCATTTATGTATCTGTTGGAACACTTCTCCATCAAGCCTGTTTCATTTGTGGTGGCTGTGGTACTTATTCTCCATGAGAATCAGACTGAAGCTGGATTTGAATGAGCTAGTTCACCCATATGATGCAGTCTGATGGAACAATTTTGCTGTAGTCTGCACGTGGATTATTTTGCCTTACACTTACCATCATGTAACATATATTAACTTACATTACACATATTACTAGAAAAAATAAATAATGCAAATCTAGTCTAACCATTCATGTTAATCACTGGCTTCAAACTGAAAATAGTCAGACTGGTTTAAATACAGTTTCAAGCTTGTATTATTTATTGGAACCCACACACACATATTATCCCAAAATTCTGCTCCTGAACTTGTTAGGGTCACTATGATGTCATCAGGGCCATAGATTAACAATATGAGCAAGAGAAGTCATTCAAATGCCTGAATGTTTTAAACAGCTTGGAGTATTTGAAACATCTGCACAGGGCTTGTGGCTACTGGACTTATGGGAGACCTGCACTGTTCTGGAGCAAGAGCTGGAATGCAGGCAGGATATCCTACTGATCTTTCCTCAGGCTTCTGGGTTTCACCTGATAAACACTGATAAAATACTTCCTGTAATGGGAAGAAAAAAAGGAAATACGCATTTACCTACAATATTTTGCATGTACTTTACACCTTTCCAAGTGAAATTTATTTACAGCCTCAAGAGCAAGTTAATTGTACCAGTTCCTATGTAGCATTAGTATAACACATGCAGTTTTAAATCTACCACAGGTTATTCTCTTATTTTATGATGGATGTGCTGCAGTTTTGCAGAACTGTACAAAAACATGAGATGGAAAACAATTCTGTAATAGGATGTGCTTTCTTTGGGGGTCAGATTAGATGACCTCTAGAGATCCCTTCTGACATAAATTAGCCGATGCAAGAAAATGAAGATGCAATTTTCAAAAATACCTTAATGAAAAAGCCACACAGCCTAGTATCTTTGATGATAAGTATTTAGTTATAGAAGAAAGAAAATAACTGTGCAAACGTCATTCTGTAGTAGCATGTATTGTATCCATTTCTTTTAAAAACTGGTGAGTGTAATCTTGCTTTTTTATTTTTTCTTTTTAAATATGTATTTTGGAACAGGGCAACACCTAGTCAGTGTAAAATATGGTGACAGTTCAGTCTGAATATAAAAATATTAATTTTCTGCTGAAGTTCTCTTAAACTTAGAGGGGATTTGAAGTGTCAACTCGCAGATGCAGAAAGAAATAAGGAGATTAACTTTATTTCATTTTAAATAGTCTCTATTTGGCTCCATACTATGTCTGGAGCTACCAGTTATTAATAGAGACCAGCACCTCAAAAAAAAAAGAAAACCTGTCAAACCAAACCTCAACGCATATATGTTCCACCTCTGTGTTGGAATGCAACAAAATATCTTCTAGAGATTTCCTCTCTCTGCATACTTTAGATTACTGAATTTGCTTGTCATATCATGTTAATTGGACTAGCTGATACAATTTTATTATTACAGTTGACCTTTTGTTTAATAACCATTTCACCTTTAACAATTCTGAAGTGGTAGCTTTACCCTGTTGATTGAAAACTCAGAACTCAAATGCAAAATGAAAAAAATATGGTTATGTGTACCAGTTTCTTCTTCTCCAGTACATTTCCTCTTTTTATGCTTTTTAAAATACTAGAGATATTTTTAGAAGCTAAAATGGGTGATTAAAGACATTTCTGTTTTCAGTTTTATACTTTTAAGATGTCTAGTCTTTCTTATTTGAGGTTTCTATTGGTTTAAATCTACCTTGTTGAAATGGAAGCCATCCACATATTTTTTCTATGAAAATTAGACATTTGCAATATAATACTTGTACTGTAGTTCCATTCCTCCAACATACACACTACATTTAGCTTCAATGGTCTGAACAAGCAAAGGCATGCACATAATTAATTCCATGAGGGACAGCTTATTCATATATTTGCACACATAGCTCTTGCTCTTTGTATATCAGTTGCACATAATTTACAATGACTAGTTCTGCTAACTTGAGTGCTGTGTGCAAATTAAATTCTAAATAAAGCTCCACGTTTGCAGATATATTTTTGTTGCAGCTTGATCAAACATTTTCTGTTGTCCTACATGCACATAAGTGTGCGCACCCACACGCTGGAAATGGCTTTTTCTGGTTTTCAGCTTGTGCTATGCAGTAAAATGGTTATAAAAATAACAACATGGTAACAGTTCCTTCCACATGTGGATGCCATAAACATTGTGTATTACTGTACAACAAAACACACTGTCGCAGCAGCAGGCCCATTCCCGGAGTGAGGATGGATTACCCTTTCGCAGGCATCAAGGTGATCTGCCAGTTGCAAATGAGTAATTCATATGGTGTAAATTAGTTCTAAATTAAAAGTCACAAGTGTTTTCCTGATAGGTGTCAATTTTTTGTATATTATATCAAAAATGGTGTGGTCATTAGCAGTAGGAAAGACATCTTCCTTCTGTACTCAGCACTGGTGAGGCTGCGCCTCGAACACTGACTGTGTTCAGCTTTAGGTCCCTCAGTATGACAAAGACACTGAGGTGCTGTAGAGTGTCCAGAGAAGGCCAACAAAGCTGGTGAAGAGTCTGGAACACAAGTCATATAAGGGGCATCTGAGGGAACTGGGGTTGTTTCATGTGGAGAAAAGGAGGCTGAGGGAGACCATATCACTCTCTACAATTAGCTGAAAGGAGGCTGTAGCAAGGTTTGTGTTGGTCTCTTTTCCCAAGTAACAAGCGATAGGATGAGACGAAATGGCCTTGAGTTGTGCCAGGAGAGGCTTACACTAGATATTAGGAAAAATTTATTTACCAAAAGAATGGTCAAGCACTGGAACAGGCAGCCCAGGGAAGCAGTAAAGTCATCGTCACTGGAGGTGTTCAAAAAACATGTAGAGGTGGCACTTTGGAACATGGTTTAGTAGGCATGGTGGTGTTGGGCTTTTCCAGCTTCAATGATTCTGTGATATACATACACAGGGGTTTGGTGCTTTAAACAAAACACAAAAACCAGAAACACACAGAGGAAAGTAGTTAAAAAAAAAAAAGAAAAGAAAAAAAAGCAGCCCATTTTTTCACGTTTGTGAGTGAATTCGACATAGACTTCCCAGAAGTAAAGCAAGCCTCCAACTTCCCACAGGCTCCACCTGGGACCTCCCTCAGGGACACCCCACCCTGGCTGCTCACATAGCAGGGAGCTGCCCTCACTCCCTGTAGAGCTCCTTGCCCCGACATGAATCGTAGAATCATAGAATAGTCTGGGTTGGAAGGGACCTTAAAGATCAACTAGCTCCAACCCTCCTGCCATGGGCAGGGACATCCCACCGGATCAGGCTGCCCAAGGCCCCATCCAACCTGGCCTTGAACACCTCCAGGGATGGGGCAGCCACAGCTTCCCTGGGCAACCTGTGCCAGTGCCTCACCACCCTCATCGTGAACAAATTCCTCCTCACGTCTAGTCTAAATCTTACCTCTTCCAATTTAAAGTCATTCCCCCTTATCCTATCACTACAGGCCCCCGTAAAAAGTCCCTCCCCAGCTTTCTTGTAGCCCCTTTCAGGTACTGAAGGTAGCTAAAAGATCTCCTCTAAGCCTTCTCTTCTTCAGGCTGAACAACCCCAACTCTCTCAGCCTGTCCTTGTACGGGAGGTGCTCCAGCCCTGTGATCATCCTTGTAGCCCTCCTCTGGACCCGTTCCAACAGCTCCATAGCCTTCTTATGCTGAGGATTCCAGAACTGGATGCAGTACTCCAGATGAGGTCTCACAAGAGAGGAATAGAAGGGCAGAAGCACCTCCCTTGACCTGCTGGCCACGCTTCTTTAGATGCAGCCCAGGACACAGTTGGCCTTCTGGGCTGTGAACACACATTGCCGGCTCACGCTCCTCATCAACCAGCAATGATCTCAAAGGTCTTTTCCAGCTTAGCGATTCTATGATTCTAAAGCAACACCTCTTGTTCCACCCACAGATTTTGTCTGTGTAGAAAGTAAAAACGCATCTCTTTGTCCCATATTTTTCCCTTTCCTGACAGCTGTGGTCAGGCTCCTGGGCCATTTGGAGTTCTTGGGCAAATGGCCTTTGCCCTAACATCAGCAGTGAGGAGTAGGGACTGGTGCTCATGGTGAGTCCCGCCAGCTCCTTGTTTCCTCCATTCCAAACATGCCACAGATCCAGCACATTTGTCAGTGCACCCACGGTTATTTTATGTGTGTTCAACAGGCCTGGAAATGCTGGGGGCATTGTGCAGCCAATACCGGCTGCTCTAGACTTGTCCATTAGTGCTTCTAAGCTGTTTTGGAGGTGTAAATTTATACCAATTTAGTGCTTTAAATGATAGTGATCTTACTGATGTTGGGCATGTTAACTTGTGTAGCAAAACCGTTTTTTCCTGATAGGCATTTTTTATCAATCAGTAGTAACTGACATCCTCAATCCTTATGTTACTAGGATTCTTTTTTTTTCTAAATGATAGCACATCAGTAACATACTCTGAGAATTAAAACAGTGTCTAGGTTTTTCAACACTAATGTACAAACAGAGTTTTCTGGATGCATAAATTTAAACTGTTGTGTAAATAGAGTAAAGTTGCATAAAATACAGTATTGCAAGGCAAGCAGTTTTCTTGTCGATGACCTGTAGTAGGTTGTGTGGCCTGAGTGAGCAGCCCATTCTCAGCATACGTTACTTTTTCCCATCCTGTGAATGAACTATGAGCCTCCAGAGGAAAATAAAATGAGCATGTTGGAGTATTTTTATCAATTTAAAGTAGAGATCACTAGTTTAATCTCTGTCTTTCTTAGACTACATTATAGTTCGAAAGGTTCTGTGATGCATATATTAATTTTGGTATGCAAATTAGTTTAAACTGTTTTATAATGTAATGAATTTATAATTATGCAGTATATTATGCTGACAAATGTACTGTATGCTGTCAGGCAGTAGAAAAACAGCTGAAGATCTGTGGCTTTAAGAAGAATGTGGATGTCTTATCATTGTATCTGGCTGGACAGTAAGCAAAATATCTCTGTTCGGCTTTTGCTAAAAGCAGAGCACACAGTAATGGGTAAACTTTCATAGTGATTTCTCTAATAGATATACTCTGAACAAGATTTATGTGTGAAATATCAGTAAATTATATTTATACCTAGTCCATAAATATTGTATAGAAAGAACTGGTGAAGACATACACAGCAGAACCATACTCACAGTGGGGTGGTTGACTGCCTCAGTCCTGGGTATACAATCCTTCTCCAGCATCCCAGAATTGCTTGTGGACCTGTTAAGTTCAGTTGTTGTGCATGAACTTCTCCCACGGGGAGCAGAGGAGTGTGGCGCAGTGGGCTGATCTCTGCCTGTTCTAACTGGCTTGTAAGGCTGGCTGGAAAGGGTGTCAAGAAGGCAAATATAAAAACACAGGACCTGCCCAGTCAAAGAACTGTCAAATTTCTGGTCTCCCTGAAGACATCTGTTATTGCAGCAGTAAAACTCCTTGGTAGCACCTTTGAAAATACCTCCATCTCTGCTGTTAAGAACTGAAGGGAGGGCAGTGCAACATGATGTGAGTACAAGTACAGAAACACTCGTTGGGGCTGGCAGTACTGATCAGAGAACCGATCTCCTCTGAGAGCTTTGTGAAAGAGCTGAAGATGTAGGGCAGATGAGGAGAAGAAACCATGCTAAGAGAAGGAAAACAACACTTTCATGAACCTGTGGGTGATCTGGGTCGATAAGATATATTTTGTAGGATCAACATGATGAGAGGCTAACATGGAAAGATGGATACGTGACAGGGCATACTTCAAAGTTTTGGAAAGCATACTTTGAATTTCAGGCTGGGGCATAATTCCAAGTGTTGCATACCTGTCTGCAGCCTCACAATTGCATCTAGTGTTTGTATGGCTGATATCATATATAAAGAAGTAAGGTAGCATTAACAGTTCAGGAACAAAGTTTTCAAGGTCTTTAGGTCCTATGAATGCAACAAAAATAAAAGGTTTTCCAGTGTTTTCTAGCTTGTTTTTAGTGGAAATCAGATTATCTTGAAAATCTAAATGTGCCCACTGGTATCTTTAAATTCCTTAGCAGGTCTCCTGATTTACATCAAGAGAGTATTTAAATGCTTTGTGAAAAGAAAATGTAAAACATATAGTTACTGCCAAAATTACTAAAACATGTATTTTAGAGAGAAGAAAACATAAAATCTGAGGGAGAAGTTTAAACAATGAGAAAATTACAAGATGCAATATATTTTCTAAATATTAAAATAGAATTATTATAATTAATATATATATAAAGAATTAAAACTGTGCATACAGTCTTTATAGGCAAATTGTCTGATTTTAAATACTTAAAAGTGTGCCCTCACTGGCTTTGAAATATTTTTTGGTATGGAATAAAAAGAAATGTTCAGGTGGCATATACAGAAATGATCTGTCTTGCCTTGGAACTATTTTGAGAAAGATGGTGCAAGCTGGTTGCTTTGATGATTGAGAAGTGAGCTCCTTTTATTCTATAGCAATTTATACAAACCTTGAACCTTAGCCAATCTCAGTAGCAGATCATGCCTCCTTAACTGCGGGTTTGACATAATTTTCTGCTGGCTGAAATAAGAAAATGATAAAATAATAATTAAAGTCAATCAAATGAAAGGGAATGAGTGTATATTTTTAAATCACTATTAAAGGGACATGAAAAAAATGTGCTTTTTGGACACTGAAAGCTGTCATCCTAGGAAAACTGATTAACTTAGCAGTAGGTAGGAAAAGGTTGCCAGAGGCCAAAAAGGATCAGATTGTAAGACACTTGCAAAGCCTGGAAGGCATACGGAAAGGGACAGGCTCTTTTAAAATGTTAAAGGAATTAAGCTCTTCCTGGGGCAAATTAAATGCCTTAATACCAGAAAAAAAAAACCCAAACCAAAGAGATCAAGGCTTGGAGATAGTCAAGATGAGGCTGTTACTAGAAGGGAGTAAAGCCAACTGAAACATAAACCTATAAACTGGGTATAGAACGACGGTGACAAAGATTGTGAGGCAATTTTGGCTTGGCTACCTGAAAAATAATTCAGGGGTGTACGGGTAAAACCACACAGAAGAATTAAATAGTAGCCCTGCCAGAGCTCTGTATGTCCTGGCAACACTCATCTGCTTGTTTATACTACACGCAGTAATGTCTTTTCTGGTTACTTGTGACAATAGACACATAAATGTGTATTTGCAGTGTTTGTTTCCATGGATTATATGTGGAAGACAGAGAAACAGTTTAACAAAGTAACAGCATGGGATAATTTGATTTGCAGAAATAGAGAATAGAAGTACAGCACCTCAACTTCGTAGAGTTCGTTTTTAACAGATTTTGGTTTTTTCCAAGTGCAAGATAATAAAAGGCATCCACTCCCCCTTTTTCTTTATCTTGAGGTTTCGTTGGGAAAAAAAAAAAAGCAAACATGGGAAACTAGAGACTAGGCTGATGAGGCTTCACAGTTGGAAAACAGGCAGATCATTTTAGGCTGATTACATGATGTTAATTTTTAACGTTCCTGTTAGTTCTTTCTGAAACACTGGTCCTGTATGATTTACACTTGCAGCATGTGAAAATGCACAAGGAAAGTTTTATTAAAGAAGTCAATTTTTTTTTTTTCATGTAAAGGCCATCTATAATTATTCTAGAGGAAACCATGGACATTTATTTAAAGCAAAGAAAAATAAGGAGGAGCAATTAATGAAAATTACTTGGCAACCCACTAATATTCTCTGGTAATTTGTTATTTACAGTGCACTAGCAAGCTCAAAATGCTAGATATACAACTAAATGAAAAATCCCACCAGCACATACAAGATAGTTTCAGCCTCGGTGGATGTGCAGTTTTATTTAAAACAAGGCTGTTACTGAATATGAGTAAATACTGGGTTTATATGCAGACAGGAGAGATGAAAGGTGAAAAAGTGTCAAAAGATTCCACAATATGAAAAATAATATGAAATGTACCTTTTGATGTGCTCGGTGGATGTCTCCTGTTGGCTTCTCTGGCATTGTGGCTGGACAAGCCACAGCGCACCTGCAAAGCAGTTCTCCTTTTAGGTTTATGTCCCCAGGATGCCAAACTTCTAGTCCTGTGTTCTGAGCAGTTTCTACAAACAGCAAAGTAAGTGGGACTCATACTCCCTGGGAAAACAAATGCTGTAATGGAAAGAAAAATAATGTATCACTTTGTTTGCTCCCATTTCTTTACCACCTGCTGCTTTGTTATGCTTTCGGGTGTGCAGAATGCTTACACTGTCTCTGCCGTCTTATTCTTTGTGTCTTTGTCTGCTACGATTTCTACCGAAGTGTGGCTTTTTAGTGCTTGTATAATATTATTTATTAAAAAATCAACTGTTTATAAAGTGATTAAGCACCATTAAAGTTAAGAAACGTGTTACCTTTTTTTTCCTTTCACCAGAGGACTAAGGAGTATCCCAAGTCTATCACAATTTCATAGGTTAAGGTATTTGTGGATTAACAACAATAAGGTAACAAGGTATTCCTCTAAAGAGCAGAACAATACGTATATGCTCCCTGATTATTATTTTTTAATTTTTCTAGCATAAAGTGTTATGTAACTGTCAAGCTAATACATTATTTTTAATTTCCAGGCAAATTTAACCGACTTAAATACGACAGTTTTGAAGAAACACTATTTGTTTTACGTTACGAACTATAAGCTGATATATTTTCCTTTAGATTCACATCAAATTTATAAATTTTGTGTATTTAAGAAGCTGATTTTGTGCTATTACCTAGCAATTAAAAGAAAGATTGAGCATATTTAGGACTAAGTTATTGGCAGAATTGCCTGATAGCATACTGATACCTGAGGTCTGGGGTAGCAGTTTCCAGTGTAGCTCGGGGATAGTATGCACTGCCCACCAGAGTGAGCAGCTCTTGGAACAGATGGAGAGGTGATCTGCCTGTAAAGTGTTCTTAGAACAACTCCTGGTCTTCCTTGATTTTGAGGAAAGGAGTGGACTGCAGGAAATGTGTAGCTCTGTTTTTATGCCCTTGCAGACGCGCGTAGTCTGTCTCCCGGTAGACAGGTTGTTGAGATGAGATTCCTTTTTTGCCCTCATGTAGGCAAGGGAGACATATAACTCCTTCGAATGGGCTTCTCCTTACGCCCAGGAAGTAGCACTGCTGTACTGGGGTTGGTGGGGTATCTTGTGCCATTATGCAGGCTGTTGTGTCACCTGCACTTGTTTGCTTTAAGGGAGATTTCTAGGTGAGCGATAAGAGTATGTCATTGAGCCACATTAATTTCCCTTGTTTCCAATGCACTGTACAGTCCTAAATCAGTTACACAAACCATGTACCTTCCTTTCCCCACCTGTGCAAATCTAGATTATACTATTTATCATATCCTGTAGAGGTTTAAGACAATGCTCTATCAAAGTCTCTGGACAATACAGTTTCCAGCCAAGTCTCGGCATATTGTATCTTACACAAAATCATCTACTTGGCAGTAGAATTATCTGATTTAGAAATCTCCAAATATATAGGTAACAATTATTAAATGGTTGAATTGAATCCAAACCTTCACCATTATACCACTGATAATTAAAAAGCAAGAAAAGTCATTAAAAACATGAATTTCTAACCTGCTTTTAAATATTATACAGTAGTTTATGTGACTCTCACAATAGGCTCAAGTTCTTAAAACGCCAGAAGTGCTTGCTCAAGTAAATAAGTAGCTCTGTGAACAGCAGAGAAAATAAATGTACATTCCATGTCACTTAGGCGTGTATGTATATCTGCTGCCCCAGGCTAACATCAGTTACATAGCATCTTATGTTGACTTCATTGAAAGGCCTGTGGTTATCCAACTATTTTCACAAAAAGCAAAAATGTGGATACATCAAAACGTTGATCTAAAACCACAGGTATATTAAGGCTTTGTCTTGTATTTTTAAAGGACCCTAAAGGATAAAAATAAATGGTCTGATGACAAAGTAGAACCAATCTTGCTTACTATAAAAGATAAATAAATCTGATATTTACACGGTTCTCATTTTTCTCCCTAAGCAGTAACAAAGAGCATTCTTCTGTTGTCCCATATGACTTGCGTGGAAATGTCATTTTCTATATAACTTGCGTGAAGAAGCCACTCACTGGTTTTTCTTAGGAGAAGTCTTGGCTAAATGTTCCAACAGGGGAAGCAAATTGTTCTGAACAGAGAAGATCTGAGATCTTTTATTCTTTCCTTAAAAATGCATCACAATAATTTCTTTCACAAAAAAAAAAAAATAGATTTTATACGATGCTAAAATCCTTAAACTTGTCAAAGATAAGCGCCACTGCATACTACAGGTATGTATGGTCTTTACATTCTACAGGATACAATAATCATTGTGAAGAATAACATTTTTTTATTTGTAAAACCATTTTTTTCTGAGGTGAAGCAAGACTCAGAGAATGCTATTATTTTGAACATCAAAATACATTTTCTCGGAGGATTTCAGAGACCTTTAGGAAAGAATAAACCTCCATCTTATTCTCTCCCTTCAAAGTTTTAGATACAGTTAATACACAGAGCAAGGCACATTTGTTTTAAAATCAGTGACGTAATTTCATGACTGAAATCATTCCTACACTAACTTTGCATCACAGAAATCAAAGTAGTGTCAAGAATAACATTCTGGTTTTTAAATTGTAGGATAAATACTCAGGCACCATTAGCATTCCCAAATCTCAACTATGACAATGGTCAGCTTGTATCCCATTGCATGTAGTTTACCTTGCATTGAAGTCAGGACAACGCTAGGACTGAGCTTCTGCATGCAAGGGGATGAGATTTTCATTTTATCACTGAAGATAACTCTTTTTGGGGAATATAGCCATGCATACATTTTTTTTCTGTAATTGTAATTAATTTTGTAAGTCTGACTAAATGTCATTTTTGGAAATTTTGAACAAGTATGTGCTGTTTGGACCTGCTGCTGAAGAAATAATTTTAAAACTAGATGCTGGGCTTATTCCAAGGTTATGTTTTGGAAGTATTCTTAAATCAACATAGAAGTGTTTCATCCTACAACAGTGTTCTCAAAATAAAAAAATATTTCAAATTTGATTTGAAATAAAAGAAAGTGTAAACCAGTAATTAAATGAAATCTGTTTCCAAATACAAATATATTTATAGTTCAAAAAGTGAGGTAGGGCTGTGTTATGTGTATTTGATTTGTAATTAGTATTTGTAATGAAGGCTCAGCTGTCACGAGAACCCTTACACCAAAAGTGAGAAATACGAGAAACTATATATAGTTAAAATAGTTTTCAAGAGATCGTGTTTATACTTCTCCAAAGTTAAATTTTGACTGACATAATCATTTTCCTAACTCTAATTTCAGATCCAAGCTTTAACCTTCTTGATCAGAAACTACTGCTTGACTGAACTCTATCTCAACAATAATGAACTGACAGATATATCAGGTACCAATATTCCTTTCTTGGATTGTTGAGCAAAGGCTTATACTTTCTTTTCCATGTCTTGGCATTCAAATTTATAAAAGTGGATGACAACAAGAGGTAGCTTAATGGTTGAAAGCTCCTATGTTTGCAGAACAATACATGTTAAACATTTTCTTAGAGATTTAATTGTTCTAGCATAATTGAGTGGCAATAATGTAATATGTTTATCCTGGTCTAAGGGATGAAATGACATTCAGTTTAATGTCAGGCAATTGTAAAATATTTTTGGCCTTACGCAACCATATTTCATATTGAAAATGAACACATAAAGCTCTTTTTACACAATGATTTGTGGTCCTCTTGCTGACCAGGTACTCCATAATTGATAGAAGTACCTTTGGAGAGCCATTTGTGTTTATATGGTGAAAAACTGATAGCAGCGTTGACAGACTTAACAGGAAGATAAAGGGGTAATAAATTCGTCAGTTGTCCCAGCTGTAAGGCAGTTGGTCACTAAGGTTCTGCAGTTTCTTCATGATATTGTTGCATTTATCATCAGAAGTGTCTGCAAAGATACTAAAAAATTGTTTTATTGTAAAATTGCATCTGTCTTACACTGCTATTTGTTTTGCTTGCTTTTGTAGATTAAAGTGGCCATACCACACTAGTAAATTTGTAAATGAAGAGGCCAAAGCATAATAAATTTGTGTATATTCTAGAAGTATTAAAATGTTAATATTTTACTTCTCTCTGTCTCTGTAAAATGTTGGGATGAGAAATGATGTTGATTAATTTCTGTGAGATTTTTGAGAAAACCCAAGGAAATTTGTTATTTCCTTGGAATTCACTATTTATTACTTGTGAGGCAAAGGTGGCACTAGGGATCTACTAATGTTTGTGAGGCAAAGGTAATATTAGAGAAGGGTAAAAGGAAGTGGAGAAAATCAAAGATTACTTATAGGAGGAAGGAAGAGAGTAAGAAGAGAGGATGCACTTGATGTTGATTTGTTGAGGCAAGGGTGATGGGGACAAGTAGGAGGAAGGGGAATGAAAAAAGTTGGGCGTATGTTCCAAGTATGTTACTAGAAAAATGAAGAGGATATTGAAATCTCTGATAATTTTTTTCTTACTAATCTCATGCAAGGTGTCACCAAAAGGCAGGCATAGATGAATAAGTAGAATATTGAATGTAGTGTGCATCATAACACAGAAATTATCTAATAACGGCAGTCAGGAATGGTGAGAGTAAAGCTTTTTTTTCCCATTTTATTCCAGGAGCTCCGAAACATTCACGTGTGCTACAAATTCTGTTTCTACACAACAACTAGTTAAAAATACTTGGCAAAACAGTGAAGGAATTGAAAGGAATGATAAACTTGCAGACCCTGAGTAACACCTTATTTTTATTTTGCAAAACAGCGAGCAGTAGTGTTTTAGTGTTTTTTATCAGGATGTTTCTTGTCTGTTTCTGCATAATTTGCCAATAGCTTTTGAAGCTAATTATCAATTTCAACCAAATTTGACAGAAGAAAGAGATCTCTAAGACATGAAAATTCCAAAGAGAGTACCTCAACTAAGAAAAAGCTGCCGAGTGAGTTCAGAGGTTCTCTCCCTGGCTGCTGGATAGCGAGGCTGCTGGATGAGAAGCTTGGAGGCAGCCAAAGCAGTTTACTGCTACTATTTTCTAAGGGAACATGGGAATACAGTGAGATTATCACAAAGGTGAAGGCAGTTAAGAAATGGGTGTTATTGCTATTGAGAGTGTGAGTGATAGGTTATAGAACCCAAATTAATTCCCTATTAATTTTGTCACTCGTAGAACTTACTTTCTGCTTTTCGTGGCAGATTCTCTTGATTTCTGGACTGTAACAATAAATGTACATCAGACACTAAGTATAGCAATATCTGTTAAGTACCATACTTCTTGGTATACTGGAAGGAAATTAAAGTAGCGTAGGCACTGAAATTTTGAATAAAGTTATACAAAGTGGTGTTGGTGCCATTAAGTTACAATGTAAGAATTACCCTCTGGGGAAAGTAGGATTATAAGCTATTAACCTATTGAAAGTGAGAGTGTAAGCGATCTTTTTTAATGGTTCCTAAAAGAATGTCTTTATAGGTCATGCCAAATTCTCAGTATGTTGAGAAAACCGGAAACATGTTTTGTGTTTTAGTGACACAATTAATGGAGGTGAATGTCATCGAGCCGTACCTTCTAATGCATGCCAAAAATTAAATGTCTGATTGCTGAAAAGGAAGATGTAGCTTCAAAGTTCACTTTTAATTGAACTCGACACTGGACCAAAATTAAAAAACAAATCCAAGTGTTTAGTAAGACAACATGCCACCCAAGTTATTTTAATTCTTTTCATTATATGCAAGGTCGAAAAAATAGTCCAATTAAGAATGCAGTTGTTGGAAGTGATTAGGCGAAGTCTGGACAGACTTCCTATGTATGAATGGTGCAGTCACTTGAGCTTAATGTTATAGCCCTACCAACTAATAAGGAGCTCCAACAAGCACAGGGAGTTTGTTGTACTTGTTGCAGCCATTTGTGAGATATGAAGACACATAGCTGATAGTTAAAGTGCTGGTGAGTTATTATGAATGACAGTCACAAAGACATAGTGAAAACTGGGTGCATATTGGACCAGCCACCACCACAGTAAAGCAAGTGTTTAAGAGAACTATTGCACAGTATATAGAATATAGCAACCTACCCTGATTTAAAAGTTATTCTTTACTTCAAAGATGCGAGAATAAATGCTAATCATTGGAAGAAACTTAATAATTTTAATAACCTTAACTTTACAGTCATTCCTTTTTGACCTCTGCAGTCATGAGAAAATTGTCAATGTGTTTATTTCAAGGAGATTTCATAATAATGAGTTCTCACATTAACAGGACTCTACTGGTTTAATAAAATGCACCTCCATCTTTGAAGAACATGACAGCAGTAGATGAACAAACTAAATTTTCAAAGTCATATCCTGCATATCATATCATATTACTATATAATTTATTTGCCAACTTGCAATATTCAGAAATATGATATGGGTGCAGACGTTGCGCTGTGTAGCTTTCAAAAGTCCTGCACTCATAAGTCACCTTTATAAAATAAAAACTGGTTTGGGAATGGGAAGGTTCTCCCTATGGTGAAGTAGATCTTTTTTATTGCTGGACTATCTGATTTAAAAAACAAATCACTTGCTAGTCTTCTCTGGATGTGCATCAACAATCTTTTATCTTCTAGCTCTTGGGGACACTAGAACTGTTAAAATAGAGCAGTTTAACACTGTTATTTTTCACTTCAGATATAGCAACCAGCTGCCCAAATGTTGTGTTTCGCTCCCTCTCTTGTTGTTTTTAGCCACTTTGCTGCACTGGGTTTGTAGCATACCGCCATTCTTTATCAGGCATTTAAGGAAGACACCCAGTTTGTAAAGATTTACTGAGTGGTTTGCTTGGAACTGCAGCCTTTTGGGAGGTGATGAGTGTTTCTTTATGGGCTCACCTTGTGCTCACTTCTCCCTTCTGAAATCCAAGATTTTTGTTAGGTACTCTGTAAATTGCCTTAACTGATTTATTATCCGCAGCTGATAACATCTTGCTGCTAGACTTCAAAAAACTCCTTTTTTTCTTCAATATGTTTCTATCACAGTAGTTCCTTTCTGCCCCATGCGGGTTAGGCACTCTTTTCCTATGCTCCAGATAGAGAAAACAGACAAAATTGTGGAGGAAGAAAGCATTATCCCTAATTTGTAGAAGTAACATTGCATGACCTTGACATGAAAGTAGATAGCAGAGCCAAGAATTCATCCCAGATGTTTTGTAAAATAAGACCATCTTGATCCATGCAATGGTTGGATTTATTGTAGAAACGAGCAGCAGAAAAACTCATATGCTCCAAAACAAACCTACAAATCAGTGTTGATGAGAAGGGACGTGCTCCAAGGAGTGTCCGGATTCAGAGGTATTTAGTATCAACCCCAGTTTGTGCCTTGGAACAATCTCTCTTGAATCTTCATACCACTCCACTACCAAACGTGCCTGCAGAGATATACCTGAAACATTTTTCTCTCTGGAATGCTATCACATATTTCTTGACTCAAGAACAGACTTATCAGGTATACACCTAATATTCTTTCTGATTAACCCTTTCTAGAAAAAATAGCTACATAGTACTTTGTTCGGTAAAAATGGAACTTGCTTTTGCTGCCACCTTGTGGGTCTCTTACTGCTTCTAAGTACAGTCATTTTTTTAGAAATATGAAGAATTGCTAAATTACATCAGCACTGAGCCCTGTTTAGCAGTCATGCTTATCCTGAAGAAGACAAACCAACATCTTTAATTTACAGATCTCTGTGGAATATTTCAGGCTTTTTATTCTTCTAGTATCTCCCATTTGCTTCTTTAATACTATCTTTCCTTCTCTTACTCCTAAACTTACACATAATAGGATTTTTTTACTATAGAGTGAATATTAGCCACACTCTCTCCTCAAAAAGATAAAAGCAGACCAGTGTAGACCTTCGTAGAAGTTGTGAAAATTATTAAAGATTTTTTTCTCTACTCTGATCTCAAGGTAGCAGCCTTCTGATTATTTTTACTGCCTTAGAAGAATAGCATTTGTATGAGGAGAGAAATAGCATCATTATGTTTTCGTTTAGGAAAAAAACAACACCCAACAACACTTGTTTCATTTTTTGTTTGTTTGTTAGCTGGGAATCTGGAGATGAGCCAGTTTCTATTTTAGTCAAGCTCAGATATCACTCTCGTGAAAAAAACTGATCTGGCAAATGTTTCACATCTGGCAAAGCTGCAACACAGCGTCAACACCTATCGCAAAGGTTTGGTTATTCAGGTAATGTGAACCTGAAGGTCAGTATTTTAGACAAGTAGCTCATGGGCTTTTGGAACTTAGTACCTCAAGTACTTAATGAAAGTTTGTGGGACCCACATTCTCAGGAATTTAGACCCTTTTAAATATTTTATTTTTTAAGTTTCTTGAGTTTTCAAACTCATCATCTGTCAAAACATCAGAAGACCGGGTATGTACATTTGATATTGTGTCTATGGGATAAAAGCTTTATATCAGCTATGATAAAGCCTTAGGTATCCTAAAGCTCATCTGGTTTTAATATCACTACCCCTACAAATTTCACACCTTACTTCTAAGCTGTTACATCTAAAAGACTACTATTATTTAAAATAGGCATCACAAAACAAAATATAACAAAATCAAAGGCAAACGTTTAGTGGTTTTTTCTGTGTATCGAGAAAAATAGAAAAAAAAAACCCTGAAAGGTTTAAAGAGCGTGATGGCACCTTTATTCTGGTGTTGCCTGCGGTATTTTGCATACTCTGCAATAAGACAGTTCTTGCAGTGCATGTTTAGTTGAGTAACTTTACATGTGTAAAGAGGCTGTACTTTGTTTACCCAGCATAAGAACAATTCAAATTTGGTAATATTTTATACAAAATCTTTGGCTATTAGTGATCTTGAGTTTTCCTGCCCTGCTAAGTTAGATGGTTTTCTTTTGCTGGGTTTGCTTTTTTGTGATGTTGTTTGTTTTTTCTGTGTACATTTTGTAGACCTGTTCCATAACCCTCTGGCCCAAGACCCAGACTATCGGCTTTATGATCTGCTTCCTTCCTTCAGTATAGCTCCTTGAGAGGAAGAGTAAGGGTTTCTTTCCACTTCTCACAAAGCACTGACAGTTGCTTTTGATTTTAATTAGTTTGGTAAAATAGGTAAATTAATCTTGCCTGTTCTGTTGCATGCATTTGTCGATAAAGCAAAAGATCTAATGAACGGATGCCCATTTTTTTCCAAGATTTGTCAAGCAAGGAGTATTTGCATGGCATACATAGTTTATTTTGCTGAATGTGTTTGATTTCTGTCTTTTTCTTTATAAATTGTGTATGTTTATTGTATATCTTGGTCTACATATTTTTGAGCAAGACAGATAAAAGACTTGTGCTTAGAAACATGTACCTACATTTGTGCATTCAAACTAGTATATTCACATGGGTGGGCGTGTTTACCCAGATTGGATACTATCCTTATCTGTGTGGAATCCCCAACATAAGAACGATATGGAACTGTTGGAATGGATCCAGAGGAGGGCCACGAAGGTGATCAGAGGGCTGGAGCACCTCCCACACGAGGACAGGCTGAGAGAGTTGGGCTTGTTCAGCCTGGAGAAGAGAAGGCTGTGGGGAGACCTTATAGCGACCTTCCAGTACCTGAAGGGGGCCTACAGGAAAGCTGGGGAGGGACTTTTTAAAAGGGCATGGAGTGATAAGATAAGGGGCAATGGCTTTAAATTGAAAGAGGGAAGGTTTATAATAGATGTTCAGAAGAAATTCTTCACTATGAGGGTGGTGAGGCACTGGCACAGGTTGCCCAGGGAAGCTGTGGATGCCCCATCCCTGGAGGTGCTCAAGGCCAGGTTGGATGGGGCATTGGGCAGCCTGATCCAGTGAGAGGTGTCCCTGCCCATGGCAGGGGGGCTGGAGCTGGGTGATCTTTAAGGTCACTTCCAACTCAAACCACTCTACGGTTCTGTGGCTCTATCTACATATCTGTGTGTACAGTTAAAAAATACGTCTATTTCTTGATGAGGTATGTACTGACCAAGCTTTCAAATATAAATCTTCACAAATCATCAAGAGATCTTTCACAGCTTGCCTACTGTAAATTCTGAAGAAAAAAAAAAAAAAAAGTCTTAACGCTAGCTAGGAGATAAATCAGTCAATCCGTAGACATACCACAGTGAGCCCAGAAAATCAGCTTTGGTGATTTTTGGCTCTCATGTTTGGCGACCTCTGAGATTGGCAGGAGAACTGAAAACTACTGAAGAGGACTGAGAAAGGTGATGATTCCTACCCCAGTTCTACCTTATAAAAAGTAGCAAAGAAAAACAATTCATCCGGAAAATCGGCTCCTAGCCTCTAGGAGAACCAGGATGCAGGACTTGTGCAAGGCAGCCACAGGACACCCGCAGGTGCTGGCAGCCTGTGTAGCTCTGTCATGAAAGAAAGCTGGTAGATGGTCCACTGTGTGCATCAGGGGGTGATGAGGAGTAGCTGAATCTGCCCCCATGTCCCTGTCCTTACACATTCATTTTGCACTGGTTCCTCCAGCCTCTGGAATATTTGGTCTTGTCTTACACCTGGGATTAGCATGTCTGTCAAGACAGTTTTGCTAATGATTATTTTTGACTAGAGAGTAATCACTGAATCTTAACGTGCTGGAGAATACATGTTGCATTTACAGCTCTAGAAACAGGTCCATAAAACTTCCAGGAGTTAATCTCCTAACTATATTTATACTGTGATCAGTCCTGGTTTAAGACTTGAGGCATTAATTTGTATCAAGCTGTAACCTGGACTTACTCTTTAGTGAAATACTCCTCTAACATTACAAAGCATCCTCACCATCTGTGGAACGTTATCACAGCACAGTTCTGGCTGTCTCCTTTACGCAAGACAAGCGCTCACACTTCTCTTACCTCCAGGCATGACTACAGCAGTTCCTTCCTAATTGGTCCCATAGACACCATGACTTAAAAACTTCCATGAATTCAAAATGCTTCTTCCAGAGTTATTTGTTCTAAACCTTTAGCTCACTTCTGTTCCACCTTGAAGTACAAGATTAGTATGCAGTTCATATCATTGAGGTTAACACCCCTTCTTTGAATTAACAGTCTCAAACTCTTTGTTTAAAATTTAAAGTTATTTTGGAATTAAAGTGCAAAACAGAAAATTTAAGGCTTTTCTTTTGATTGCACTCCTACAGTTTTCTCTACAATTGAGCAAGGGGAATTGAATTGGCCTTGAACTAGGGACTTTTTTTTTGCTATTTATAGAGAAACTTCCAAATCTTTACTGACTCCTGCAGTAGAAGGTATGAAAAAGTACGAGAAGTCTTGCTTTCTAGTTTCTAAGTTTAAAATTTCTGATTCTATGGGACCCAAAATTAAAAGCTTTATCTTACTGGACAAGGCTTCACCCTAAAACCCTTAGGAAGTATCGCTCCATTTTCCCACTTTGAATTGTTGTGAAATTATGCAGGTTTAAACCACTGTTGTTTCAAAATTTGTCACAAGAAAAGGTCAATCACCTTCTGCATGCAGATAGATAACACCAGCCTTTTGACTTGGTAGAAAAAGTGAAAGCTTTATATTCCTTTTAACAGCAGTTACACAAAGAAAAAGAGAGTCAGCTCTTCATTTATAACCACAAAAGGTCTTGCGTTGTGCAGTCAATAGCTTTTGGAAAGAGAGTCAATACATCCCTGAGGACTGCAGTGGGAACTATCAGCTGCGCTCCACCAGCCAGAAGACTGATGACGCCCTCAGGTGTTGATAGTAACGTAAGGAAAGGTATATATTTTTAGGGGACTGGAATTAGGAAAAGTTCTTTTCATTCATCTGATAGAAAGTTACTGCTTTTAGCCATAAAGTATAAATGCATCAGGAACTCAACCAAATTGCTTCATAAAGTAAGTGGTGGTAGCAGCAACAGCAACAAGTGAATTCTTCTACTAAGAGTATTGTGGCAAATAAGTTCTATTCAGTCCCTGAAGTTCCAGAATTGTCTTTAAAGATGGATAAACAAATACCTTTTTTTTTTTCAATGTGTCTTGTGTGTGTTTAGTTTTACTTTCATTTAATTAAAAACACCTCAATACACTTCCAGTCTCTCAGATGGTGATCAGCATCATAGAGTTTTGATGCCCTCTAGTGCTTTCATAAAATAATCTCTTGAAGAAAGCACTTTCTTCTAAATAGTATTTAAAATTTTACATAGCTTGCCTAGCTTTGCAAGCAGATTCCTTTTAATGCTTCCTAATCAGTAATTTTTTGACCTTTTTTTTTTTTCTTTTGGCATCCCTGGAGCTCTTACTTCATTTCCTCTTCTCATGCCTAAAAAAATACCCTCACCAGGGAAGACATGCAGTAAAAATGAGCTTTTGAAAAATTTTCTGGTCTTTTGTATTTAACATAGTTGCAACTCTGTACTCTTCTGATGAGACAACCTGCCCGCTGCCGTCTGAAATTTAATATTGAAACGTATTCCACAGTTGGAAATGGGTGTATAAAAATGCTATTTATTTATAAGATCAAATACTGATCACTGAAAATAAAAGCATGCTCTAAGTATTAAAGCATCAGAACAGCTGTTCTGTGTTGTGGCTCAGAACATTTTCTCCTGCCTGGATGTTCAAAAATACGTGCTCTCTGGAAAAATACTGACTTGTAGAATTAAACTTTTTTAGTCTGTACTTGATGTTACTTTTATTCTGTTTGGTTTCAAAATCACAGAAAGAAATTTAAAACTTACCTCTGTGTCTGCATTGAGGCAGTGTAAAGGTTGCATTTTCATCTGATGACATTTTAGATGCTATCTTTATCAGAGCAAATTTACAAACCTCAGATATCAGGCTTTTTTTTTTTACTTTCAAGCTCTACATGTGAAAAAAACTTGAAAAAATTATGGAAGGAAATAATAAAAGCCTACATATGATGATATCCTTTAACAATTTGATTTTAGATAGCTGTTCACTTTTGAGTCCAGCTCTTTACAATCAGGCTAATTTATGTTTAAAAAGTAATTCTTACCTGCTTTCAGTAGAGTTAGCTGTCCTCATTGATAGAAGGGATATACAGCTTCTTCTCTGTCTTATTTATGTAAATGCTTAGGCTTTGCAAGGTATCTTATGATGATAAAGTGCGTTAGACTCGGTGGAGACAGTCCTATGGCTTTTATTAGGTATGTATTCCTTTGGGTAATCTTTAAGATGAAATTTATTAAAGATTGGGTTTTAATATTGTAGCTGAGTTAAAGGGTTTTGTTGTAATATGAGGTTCTTGCAAATTCTGCACTAATGTCATGCATCTGCCACTTTGCTCTCCCCGCTGACAGCTGCGGCAGGATACATGGACAACATAAGCTCACAGTATTCTGGATTCAGAACCTGGAGAAGGGATATTTGCGTTGTGGCTGATTAAAAGATCCACCTCAAATTAAATGTGCTTTTGATGAATGGGTATCATATCACTATGAAATCATACAATTAGTTTTACAATTAGTATTGAATCAGAGCATTTAAAGTACACCCCAATTATAATTTTTGTGGGGAAAAAAGCAACGAGAACAAAATAACATTTTATGGTTTATTATAAATGTATTTTAAATAATTTGTGGCATGGGTTTTTGTCTTTACAACCCTGTGATCCTAACCTTTTCTCATTTTGTTTTGCTTTCTTAGATTTGTTAACATAAACAGACTTCCAAAAACTGAAAATTTTCAAATCCTCACTGTTAGTGTCATCGCGACTTCTAACTTCACTTTCTATCCAGAGTGGATCTAGTCAATCCGCTTCAAAGTAGTCTGGAAACATTCAGATAAAGTGCTTTGTTCTTTTTGCAGAGCACCATTTGAGAACCCTGAAGATGCCGTTTTACTACGAGCAATAGCAAGAACTCTAATGGAATTTTCCTCTGTTGACTGGAACAAAGTAGCCACCTGTCAAGAAAGACAGCTTGAAAACAAAGCAGAAGAACGTCAGGAGAAGCTGACAGACCAAATTAGATGAGTGCTCCCTTCCTTAACACAAAATAATTCCTCTCTCTAGTGGAAGCCTTTTGAGTAAGTTAATATCTCT